>NW_006160160.1:1884773-1928952 GCF_000334495.1 Tupaia belangeri chinensis
TGAAGAAACAAAATGTAACAATGAGACTAGGTGATTATTTCTCCCTTATAATAGCCTCTTGTTACCCTTGAATGAACACTCCCATTTCTTGAAGTGCTTTATTATAAGTCTTCACAGAATGGTCCATACTTGCTTCCTGCTCAGTCTCCCCACTCTGTGTGGATCTGATTTGTAACTCTAGTTTCTTGAAGTTTTCAGTTCCTAGGATCTTGTCTTGTCTGTTTCTTCCTGGACCTCTGTGACATTCAGCACTACTGACCACTTAATTTATGTTGGATTTCTCTACTGATTTTTCCAGTGTTTTAATTTTTGTTTTCATTGGTTTGTTTGTATCTTGTCTCATTCTGAATATTTTCTCTCTGATTCCTTTGTTCTTATTTTCTGAGTCCTCCAATTTTTGTTTGTTTGTTTGTTTTCTAACTTCTAAAGGTGGACATGTACTAGAGTTCTGGTTGTCACTTCATTCTCTTGTGGTTTTTATTTGTTTTTATTTTTACTATAGGGCAAAAATTTTTGCCAAAGGGCAAAACAGATTTTTGCTATAGGGCACGTGTGCTTGCCAGAGAGACAGAGAGACATAAAGTGAGAAATTGCTCCCCAGGGGGGATGACCATGCCACTATCTTTTTTCCTCCATTCTCTTCTTGAGATATGGGCATTCACACACATGCGCCCAGCTTGATTTGCAAGCCATCAGGTCTGGGTATCAAACCTCAATGGGTCACATAGGAGTTCAGCGCCTTACCACAATGCCACCTGCTGGCTCCTCCCATCATTCTCTTCTAGAAATTTACTCTTCATTTATTTAAAATATCAAAAGTAGCCATTTTTATCTTTGTTATGAGTTTTTTTTTAAATATAGACCATAGTTTGTTATTTTTAACATCCATCATGCCATGGATTCATATGAAATAGGTTCCAGAAGCTCAGGTGCCTTTCCATCGGTCCTCACAAAGTGTGCTTCTCTGGGTGGAGCAGGCTGGAACTTCAGTTGAACCCAGGCTTCCTTTTTTTTTTTTTGGTAATTTTTCTTCACACATTTTAGGACATTATCTCTATCTTAAAATACTTAATATGCTCAATACGCACATTAATTCTCTTGGCAAGAATCTTGCCCTTAACTTGTTTGTTTACAACAATGCCAACATCATGCTGGGTAACATTGTAGACTCTTCCAGTTTTGCCGTGGTAACATTTGTGGGGCATTCCTTTTGGACCAGTACTCATTCTCTCCATGTCTACAATATCACCTTTCCTGTCAATTTGCATGTATGTTGCCAAGTGAACCCCTCCATGTTTCTAAAAGGCTTAGAGAACATATATCAGATGCCTCTCCTCTTTTCCTTTGTGTTCGTCATTTTGGTGAATTGCTAGAAGGTGGTGATTCCTTATATGATCTTAACTTTATAATCGTCAATGTGACCACACTCTTCTTCATTCTATATGGCTACCACTTACATTAGCACTCTCTGGAACTGTGCTATTCCTTCCATGAGATTTCTTGTACAACAGAATTCCCATTTGGAACCTATTGTTCACCTAAACAGACTACTTCAGCAACCTTCAGGGTTTATCTCTCACCCTCTAAATCGAACCTGCCAATTCATCAAACACCAATATCTTCTACTTAACTATCCTTGTAACTTAAAAGTATACAAATAAGGTGTCCAGAAGTATGACACCACCATTACTAGGCAAATGTTTTATCTGGGCTAGGGGGTTTGGGGGGAACAAGCTCTGTTTTGTAGCTCATTATATTTTGAATTATGTTTAAACTATGCCAGTAGGATACAATTTTCATATGCCAACTAGGTTTGCCAATGTGATTTACAATCCTTCGTGAGTATTCTACAGCACCATGAGTTCAACTTAAACTCCTATTGATGATAACTTATGTCTGTTCATTCAAAATTTTTAATCTAGAGAAGTGATGTTTTAGCTTAAAAAATATTCTACTGTTGATGGCAAATTATCTCGTTAAATTGATGTTTTAGACTTCCATTTTACTTTTAAATATTTTAAATGATTATTTATTTTATTTTATTATCATCATTATTTTTACCTTGTTATAGGGCACATGCACTCCACAGAGAGAGAGAGGGAAAGCGAGAAAGCAAGCCACCAGGTCTGGGACTTGAACTATAGTTGCCCATGTGGAAGTCCAAAGCCTTAACCACCACACCACCTGCTGACCCCCTTTGCTTTTCAATATTAAGGATAATTATGAGAGCCAAGATGATAGCACAATGGTTACGCATCATTGACTGGGAAATGGATCCTACATGGCTGACCACAGTCCAGATCCTGACCCTGGTGGCTTGAAAAGCACACCAGGCATATGCTGCCCAGATCCAACCTAATGCAGAACTGGAGGGAAAAGGATTTCAGTGTGACAGTGCCCCCTTCGGCAATGCTTTCTCTTTCTCTCTCTCTCTCTCTCTCTCTCTCTCTCATGTGTGCACCCTCTATTAATAAAAAGAGCAGGTTAATTCTCAGATGGAACTAATATCTAATTGAGACGTTATCTGTGGTAACTAAGAAAGACTTCTAAATTCTCTATGCTTTTCCATTGACCGAAAGAGATCCCAACTATGCTTTCTCTGGCATCTATCTCTGGCATCTAGGGCATGGACACTTACATCCGGTTGTATTATCCCATTTATCTTGAATTCTACAGCATTACAACTCATACTTCCCATTCCATTTATTATATAAAGAGGAGATAGATACTTTTTTTGTCTCAAAAGTATCTTATAAGCCACAATTTACTCCTCTAATATTAATAGATCTTTTCACAGGTAGAATTGAACATACTCTTCTATATACCTAAAATAGCACAGTGAAGTGTATGGGTTGAAATTTCAGGTAATATTCAGAACCAAGTTAGTCTCCAACTGATATTTGAAGGTTGAGCATGTAGGTAGCTGAATTTTTATGGGCATATTTCTTACAATGACCGAATTAAGGAAAACGGAGTACATGAACAGAGGGCATCTGAGAGATCAGAGACTCCATTGGCAGCTACCAGAAGTACCTGCTGACTTCAACTTCACTGGCTGAAAAAGTGGCAAATACCACAGAAACCATAGGAGGTGCTGGAGAAAGTCTTTCTCTGGCAGAGCATGCAGGATGTGATCAAATGCTGTAACAGGACCTTGGAGTTCCATGACCTTCAACAATAATAGCCAAGTAATAAATTAGTCTTCCCAGCTGCTAGTGCATAATCATAACAGCAAATATTATGTGAAAATTAACACCATGACAGATAGTCATCATGGTGGCTTAACATACTGATCACAACCACAAGTACAGAACAACGAGGCCTGAGAAGAGCCCAGTTACGAATACAGATATTTGAGGAAAAGCTGCTATTTGTGAAATTAGCACAGTATAGTGCATAAAGTGTGTGAAAACAGCTTTAAATCACACCTTAATCCTGGAAAGTACAGGGCATTGCTATCATTGCTGTAGTTTTATCATCATTATCACTGAGTAGATTTTTGTAACTACACCTTTTCATAAACCATTTATCAGCAAAACAAGCGTCGTCAAGGCTCAGTAGAGACCTTGGTTTTAGGGACAAAAATCCATAATGAAATCCTATCTCTTATTCCTCAGTCCTCTGTTCCTTCTCATTTTCTCCCTTCAACCTTTCCTATGTCTTATCCATATTAATTATACTAAGATTACAGACATGTTAGGAAATATTGGAATTGGTAGAAGGCGTGTCATTCATTCTTGTCTTGTTTGTTGTTGTTGTTTTTATTTTTTTATTTTTTGCCAGAAGGTGCTTGCACTCACCAGAGAGAGGGGGAGAGGGAGAAAGTAGCATCCAGTGGAGCATGGTCAGGTCACAATCCCTTCTCCTCCATAATTTCCTCCTGTCGAGATTTTGGGCATGCTCACATGTGTGCACAGTGTTTTTCAAGCCTCCAAGGTTGGGACTCCATGCCTGTGGTTGGCCATGTGGGATCCAGCTCCCTTAACTAGTAGGCCGTGGCACCAACCCGTCATTGACTGGGACATCTTTTATGTCTCCCAGTGTGTTCGGTTGTCTGCAAGATAAAAACCAGCTATCCAGTGCAGTAGCCCAGGGGTTAAGTGATGTGCATGGATCACTGGATCCCACATGGCTGACCATTGTTCATCCAGAACACCGTGGTTTGAAAAATCCCAGGCATGGGTAAATGCGTGTCCCAGAACTTAATGGGATAGAGAGGTTGGGGAGATCGTAAAATGGAAGAAAAAAGGATTGTGGTATGACCATTCCTCACTGGAAGGAACTTTTGTCTCTCTCATTCTCCCTCTTTGGCCACTGCATGTGTCTTATGACAAAAATAATAATAATAATAATAATAATAATAATTTTTAAAAAGATAAAGATTAACCTTGAAAGAAAATATGGCTTTCAAGGTCATTCAAAAACTGGTCCCTGTTCTTTTTATCTACCTTCAATATTTTTTACGTATCACCTCACACATTTTTTTCTGAAGCATGGATTTATACTCGCACCTCATTGCATCTTTCTTCTAATCTAACAAACATGTTGATATTGTCATGTATCACCCACACAGACTAGCCTCAGATGTCAGTTTGTGGGCCTGGAAATTCCTTTTAATGTAATGCATTATTTTCAATCACATAATTTAAACCACCACCAAAATTTTGTCTATGAGTAATTCCAAAAATACCTATGTTATTTTTTAAAAAATTGTTTATTTAATTTTTATTGTTATTTTAAAATTTGCTATAGAGCATGAATGCTCACCAGAAAGAGACAGAGAGAGAGAGAGGGGAAGTGAGAGTCCCAGGTCTGGGACTCAATCCATGGTCGGCCATTTTGGGTTCCAGCGCCTTAACCCTTATTACACCACCTGCTGGCCCAACCCCTGTTTCTTATGTATACAAGCCAAGAGCTCTGCCCCTAGTCTTCCAAATATTTGTATTTTATGTCACCTCAGTTTTTCATGTAAAAATGTTCTCCGTCGTTCTTCAGATAATTAGCAGTTCTGGAAAGAGGTATAGAGCTGCCATTTAATTTTTAATCATTCCAAACCTGTGCCATGAATACATTCAGTTATTATTATTATTACTATTATTATTATCATTATGTTTTTTGCTATGGGACATGTGCACTTGCCAGATAGGGAAGAGACAGAGACAGAGGGAGAGAAAGTGAGAAATCACCCCCAGGGGGGACAGCTATGCCTCAGTCCTTCTCCGTTTTCCTCCCAGGATTCTGGGCATGCATGTACACATGCCAGGTGTGACTTTCAAGCCATCAGGTCTGGGAATGAAACCACAGTCAGCCTTGTGGGAATCCGGCCACCTTAACTACCACGCTACCTGCTGACCCTAAGTGCATTCGATTATTTTTTAAGAGAGATTTTTGCTCTAGGGCATGTACACTCACAAGAGAGACAGAAAGTGAGAAATCACTCCCCCCACCCCGGGCACATAGCCACCCCAATCTCCTCTCAGGATTTTGGGCATGTACACTCATACACTCAGCATGAGTTTTAAGCCACCAGGTCTGGTACTCAAACTATGGTTGACCATGTGGGAGTCCAGCGACATGACCATTATGCCATCTGCTAGTGTTGGAAGAAAGTTCTCTTTTCATTTACTTTTCATGCTAGCTGGAATGAAGATGGGTTATGTGAAACTGAATCAGTCACCTTAGGGCTTGAACTGGAAATCCTGAATGATAGAGAAATAAAAGAGAAGGAACCTTTGCCCCTGACACAGTAGAATATTATACCAGCCCAGGGCCATCTTCCTTCAGATTTTGTGTGAAAGAGAATATCATTTGGGGTTTTCTGCCAAACCAAATCCTGTAAATCTTTAACATACATTTTTTTAATGCATCTATGTGCCAAGCACTGACTCAGCATTTATCCATATTGCATTATTTAATTTGTTACAATAACTTTATGAGGTTAGTAATATCATAAAAGATACATGAAATGAACTTAAAGAAACTAGCTTGGCCAAGTAAAAGCCCTCTATTCCTCTGACTATTGTCTTACTCTGCTCTGGTTTATGTTATATTTGATATGTATTGGTTTATATTATCATCTGCTGCTCACTTGAGTGTCTTGGCAGGGATAGTCAACCACCATAACCCCAGAACTTAGAGCTGGTGCTGGAATATTTGTTGACTATGTGAGATGACTCCAAACCTGTCTCTTAATAACTAAATTATTCTGACACCCAATGCTTCATCTTTTACAATCAATTCTGTATGAATTACAATAAGAACATATGTATTTTGCATATATGATCTCTTATAGTATAAATGCTTAGATATTACATAATCCAGACAAACATATCAAGAGAAGGAGAGATCAAGTCAAGGATACACTATTGGTCTACATAGTGGACTTATTTTTACTCTTAAATTTAACAGAAGTTTAAAGTTTTCTAAAAAAAAAAACAGAAAAAAAAGAATACTATTAATTTCCAGTATTAACATAGTGAATTCACAGAAAATAAAATAAGATTACTATACCCTCTCTTTGAACAATGCAGCATTTGAAAAATCATCAAAACTCATTCTGATGCTTATTTGCCTATGAAATGTGATTTATGGTGGCCTGTTCCAAAATTGTCCTCTAATTAACTTTGCTGAATTGGTGAAAACATAAATCACACAAAGGTACGCTTTAAAAATTAAAGTGGATACATGAGTTCAGTGAACCTGAATTGGGAGAAACATAAGATTCTTTATGTAAGAGTAATTCAAATACACTATTTTTACTTTCCATTTTATGTAGAACACTAGATTTTTCAGAAGATGACCTAATAAAAAAGCTAACTTACAGCATTTCAAAATGACTGTAAGGTTAAAGGTAATAATCTGTTGTTTTGTTTGTTTGCTTGTTTATTTGTTCATGAAAGTGTTACTTAAAAAAGAGAGAGAGGAAAAAAAAGGATCCTCGGTGGGGGAGAAATATATATATATATATATATATACCCCCTTTCCTTTTATTCTGCCAGACTGATGAACATTCATAAAATCATACCACCTGATAGTCCTGCTCTTTCTTTGATTTGGAAGGCAGAATATTTGAAATATTTAACTATACGGTTATTTCTATTTCAAATCCCATTGTAGACAATGAAACTACTGGCTTGGTAAGAAAACTTAATGATAGAAAAGAAGAATTGGTAGTGTATGATTAAGGGTCTTTGCATATAACCTTTATCAGCAAGTCAGAAACAGCTTTTCGTCTTGCTTAATTTAGAACTTCTCCATTGATCTGTGGGCCTGAGACTCCTCTCTGAGGCAAGAAAGAGGTGGTGGGAGGTAGACGTTATTTTAGTTTTAAATTTATAAAAGAATGGGAAGAAAAATGGCATTATCTTGTGTAACAAAGCTGCTGCATAGCTTGACAAAAGTGTTCCTGTAATGTGATCAAATACTGTTTCCATTTAACCCACTAATCTAATGCGTAGGTACAAGCTATAGATGAAGCATTCATTTCATAGAGAAGTCATTCTACTTTGTGCCGACTGCCAGTACTCATTCCAAAACTGAAATGTCTGTGTGTGAACAAATTCAGTTATTTGTTCAAATTTTACTTTCTCTACTCTGTCTTGAAAAACATTTAAAATGAATATAATTTTCTCCATATATACATATACATCTATATGTGTGCATGTGTGTAGGAATGAGAAAATTTAATAAACAAGGGAATTATTTTGCACTTAGTTCTTACATTGTATTTACTTTATGGATAGCATACCTATTGCCCTGGTTCCCAGAAAGCTTTGTTCCAAAGTCACAGATGTGACCAGGAGACAGGTATGTACATTGCCTTAGCAAATCCTGACTGACAATTATAAAATACTTCAGAAAAATTCAGAAGTATTACTTTTTTGAAAAATCAGTTCTTGCCATATGTTGGCTTTTAGAGAAAGAATCTCCTCACAGAAGGTTTTGAGACTACATGGTATGATCCTGTTGGTTTTGTGACATTTGGGGAACTAATTTTTTCGTATGTATTTCCAAACTCTATTTAGACCCCTATCACAAAATGCAGCACTATATCATATGCATTTTGCCTGATACACCCCTGGCTCCTCCTCCTCCCTCTACTTTTCATATCTATTTTTATTTCATGTTATTTTCATTTTTTAACTGCCACCTTAAATCTGTCTGTAACCATGAGGGTAAAGCTAGATTAACTAGATGGATCCTTAAATAGATCAATAGCAAGAAAACAATCCAGCACTTACTATTTTAATGTTTCTGATGTTTTAGCTCATTTGCTCATTGAACATGCATTTACCACCCAATTTGTCCAAAGCTATATATTGTAGGTCCCACTGGAATGCTACAGACTGAAAATTGAGTGGGGGAGAAAGAGCCCTACATAGCCACCTAGTGTTCAATTTGCTGTTTGTTATAAACAATGGATAATGAATTCTGTCAGAATACAGAGAGCCCTGGGCAGCCCTAGGTATAAGATATCAAGAGAAAATTACAGAAAAGAGAGTCCTTGACCTGCACTGGGGAAGAACATGCCAGGCAGGAAGGAAGAACAACCTCAGCAAAGCATGGAGGCAAGACAACATCAGATCAGACATGGAGATCTGTGCATTATAGACCTGCAAACTCTTAAATCCTTTTTGTTCCAATTATCAGTGGGGATGATGCTGCACTGAGGCATCGGTGCCGTAATCAATGACTTCTTTCTGTTTTTTTGGAGAGGTTTTTGCTATAGGGTGCGTGCGCTCGCCAAACAGACAGAGAGAGACAGAGAGAAAGAAAGCGAGAAATCTCCCCCCAGGGGGGGATGGCCATGGCACGATCCTTTTTCTTCCATTCTCCTCTCAGGATCTTGGGCATGCGCGCACATGCGCTCAGCATGAGTTTAAGCCACCGGGTCCGGGATGCGAACCATGGTCGACTACGTGGGAGTCCAGAGACATAGCCATTACGCTAACTGCTGATCCCATCAATGACTTCTTGAGGTACCTGAGATGGGTTCTCAGCAGCCCTTCCACATTGTAGTGTATGCTGCTTCCCTGGGTACAGAGGGAAAGCATCTTCTGTACCTGCTGATTCAAATATATTTCATTTTTCTGCTACGCAAAGGAGACTGACTTTATATTGTTGGGGCAAGCACTATATTCAAGAACTATACTATATTAATGGAAGAAAATTCTAGCAAGATCAGCCAACAGAAGTGACTAAAATAACAGCCAGGCTGCTGACATTAGCTGTATAGACTTGACTCCTGAAATCTGCTGAGGTTTAAAATTAAGATTAGCACCATTCAATGGATCCAGGGGGCAAATGACTTTGAAGCATGTCAGAAAGGAACAAGAAGGGTCCTATCCCTGTAAAAGTACCCCCATAATTGTGCATGTGCTGATTTCTTTCTTGTTTTTTATTTTGTCTTGTTTTGTTTTGTTTTGTTTTTAAAGACTTCTGCCTTAGGGCATATGCATATGTGCTTGGTGGAGAGAGATAGAGACAGAGACAGTGAGATAGAAAGTGAAAACTCATCCCCAAAGGGGGTTGGACCTACCACAGTCCCTTCTCCTCCATTCTTCTCTCAGGGTTTTGGACATGCATGCACACGTGTCTGGTGTGTTTTGAGACACCAGGTCTGGGACTAGAACCGCAGTCGTCACGTGAGAGTCTAGCGATGTTATCCCTGCACTATCTGCTGACCTAACCCATATGCTAATTTCTAAAAGAGCTGATATTGTCAAAAGGAAATGCATCTCCTGATTCATAAATACTGATTGATTGCAAAAGGAAAGGTAGAGAAACTTGGCAGATGCAACCTCAACAAAGTGATCGGAGTTAACATGGCCTGGAATAAGAACTATACCTATCATTAATTTTTGCTACAAGGTACCAAGAAAGAAAAAAGCTTCATTTCCGTGATCTTCTCATCAAAAGTGCATAACCACAATCTATTTTGAGGAAGCAAAAATAAACAAATAAAAATAAATAAATGAACATTCCATTCTGCAAAACAAATGGTCAGTATCCTTCAAAACTGACAAAAGTCATGAAAGACAAAGACCGAGAATAGTCCCAGCGTGGACTGGAAAATGATAAGCATTAAATGCAGTGCAGGAGCCTGGATTAGATGCTGGATCAAAAAATGGCATTAGAAGTACAATTGGATATTGAATGCTTAGAGACTCATCCATACTATGTGCTGGGGCCGACAGGCAGCATGGTAGTTGGAGCACTGCACTCCCACCTGGCTGACCACAGTTTGAGTCTGGAAACTGGTGGCTTGTTTTCTCACTTTCCTGTTCATTCTCTCTCTCTCTCTGTTCAAACTAAATAACAATGACAATAATAATAAATACAATTCAATGACAAAATTCCTTAAGAAAGTAGTATGTGCTAATGTTCATCTCATGACTAATTATACTCTCGTTATATCAGATTAACATACTAGAAAAGCTGAGTGTCACAGAGGAATTTGGACAGGATTTATGCAACTATTTTATTTCAAAAACAATTCTAAAATAAAGATTTAAAGGGCCAGCAGGTGGTGTAGTGGTTAAGGTGCTGGACTCCCACATGACAGATCTGGGAGCTTGAAAATCACTCTGATCTATACGTGTGTATGCACATGCACAGGCCAAAAATCTCAGGAGGAAAATGGAGGAGAAGGGATTGCAGTGTGGCCATCCTCCTTGCCCCACCCCGTCTACCCCCCATGGGAGTGACTTTTTGCTTTCCCTCTTACTGTCCCTCTCTAGTGAGTACACACACCTTATGGCAAAAACCTTAAACAATAAAATTAAATAAATAAAGGGACCAGCAGTTAGCTTAATGGCTATGTCGTTGGACTCCCACGTAGTCCACCAGGGTTCAAGTCCTGGACCCGGTGGCTTAAACTCACACTGGGTACATGTGTGTGTGTGCCCAAGATCCCAAGAGGAGAATAGAGGAGAAGGGATTGCGGCGTGGCCATCCCCCCTGGGGGGTGATTTCTTGCTTTCTGTCTCTCTGTCTCTCTCTGTCTGTCTGGTGAGCACACGCGCCCTATAGCAAAAACTTCTCAAAAAAAATTAGATAAATAAATAAATAGATAAATCAATAAATAAAATTTTAAACAGGAGAGATAATATAAATCATGACTCTTCATTTTTCTTTTCTCTACTCCTAGCTTTCCAAAGCTAGTTAACAAAAGAAACAGAAATATATAAAATAGATGTGGGTATACATAAATATATACATATACACGTATGTGTTTTAACCTTTTAATTTTATGAAATGTCTATTGCTTTCGAAAGTTAGATACTTTTGGGTCAACCTGAGGCATGGTGGTTAAGGCAGCTGGATCCCACATAGTTAAATGTACAGATTAAGTCCCAGACCCAGAGGCTTGAAAAACACTCTGGCAGCATGGACATGCATGCCTAAAAATCCTAAGAGGAGAATAAAGGAGATGAAAATGAAGCATGGCCATCCCCCCTGAAGGATGCTTACTCTCTCTCCTCTCTCACACATACTCTCTCTCTCTCTCTCCAGTGAGGCAGTGAACACATGTACCACATAACAAAATCTTATTAAAATTTAGATATTTTCTTTTCAGGAAAATATTAGCTAAACTCACTTTTTTATTTTGCTTAAATAAAGAGTTGTAAGCCCTACAAGGGATCTAATGTAGCCTATATCTACAATTCTCATTAGAGACATTTTAAACACTTCAGGGAGAGAATAATAAACATTCCAGAGCCTATTGTGACTTTTTCTCCTTTTATTCTTTTCATAGTTAACCTAGATAGATCAAATAAATTCAGATCTCCTGAACTAATTTTTCTACCTTGACTACTTTTTAGAATGTAAAGATCACTGTCAAAATCTTTTACTGAGAATGAATATTATATTCTAAATAAATGTACATTCTGCCCAGCATATTTTTTTTTTTGAGAGATTTTCACTGTAGGGCGCGTGCGCTCGCCAGACAGACAGAGAGAGACATAGAGACAGAAAGCGAGAAATCACCCCCCAGGGGGGATGGTCACGCCGCAATCCCTTCTCCTCCATTCTCCTCTTGGGATCTTGGGCACGCACACACACGCGCCCGGCATGAGTTTTAAGCCACCGGGTCCGGGACACGAACCGCGGTCGACTACATGGGAATCCAGCGACATAGCCATTACGCTAACTGCTGGTTCCCTGCCCAGCATATTTAAGGCTGCTACAAAATACTGACTTGATTTTAATTATAACAGTTTTGGTGACAGAAAATCTTTTTCATCTCTTCAATGCCTAGTAAATGCCTGACAATAGCAGGTGCCTTATTTATTAACTGCATGGATGGATAGAGTCCTAGGCTAAAGAATTTACTTGATTGAGAGCACTTAATGGGTCTAACTAGAACTACTTTTCATCTCCAAAGACTACTGCCTGGAATATTTGCATTTGAATGTCCAGACTCAGTGAGAACATTTACTTAAGATTAATTCAGACACAAGGTTCCTATGGAGAAGCTAGGTAATTCGAAGGGCTTTAACACTTTGTTAGAGAAGAGTCACTCACAGAGCCTGCTTAGGGCTAAAAGAGGGTAGCTCTGTTGCTATTAGCCCAAGTGAAGTGGAGCCTCATGGTAAATTAGGCTGAGCTAGACGCTCTGGGCAATACCTGAATAAAACCAGGACTGCAAAATGTCCAAGTCTGGGCCAGCTGGTGGTGTAGTGGTTAAGGCAGCTGGATTCCATGTGACTGATTCCATGGTTGAGTCTCAGACCAGCTGCTTGAAAATCACGCAGGGTCCGTGTATGTCCATGTGGAAAGTCGCCAAAGGAGAAATGGAAGAGAAGGGAATGCTGTGGCATAACCATCCCCCATGGGGGGAGTTTGTTCACTTTCCTTCTCCCTCCCCCTCCCCTCTACTGAGTCCATGTTCTCTAGCAAATTAAAACAACAACAACAAAAAGCAAGTCCATAGCCACAGGGTCCACTGAGAGTGACCAGAAGAGAGTGAGCATTGAGACAAGTCCCCAGAGCAAACTCATTCTAGGAACATATAAAGTGAAACCTCAAGGGTACAGTTCTGCAGATACAGGGGGGAAAAAGCCTAACGAGCCTAAAAAAGCGCATGGACTCCTAATAGAATCTGCTTGGACAGAAAAACTGCAAAGAATCACTATATTGGTCCATGGCTGTGTTGTCAACAAAAATACCAAAGACTGGGTGATTCCTAGAATAGCTGCTTATCCAGCCACAGTTTGGAGGTTCAAGGCCCAATGGCTACTTCCAGTGAAGTTACAACAGAGCAGAGGGCAGGGTCTTGAGTAACGCAGAGGTCCATAACTTTCTATCTGTTTTGGCCCCTTTCTTTTGTTATAAACCCACCAGAACTCAACTGCAGGGGCCCTGCCCTAATGATTTTGTTTTTACTTTCCAAAGCCTCACCCTGGAATACTATGAAGATGTTGTCAATGAACACTTTCACAGTACCACCAAGTGCCAAGTATGAATTGGTGGGGAGAGGGCATCCAAACTATAGCAGCTGCACATTGGCCATCAAGCCACAGTAGTTTCACTCTCAGAGACATAGGATCTCAGTGGCTTTGATGTTGATTATAAATGGTGGTCTTCAGTGAGCTGAGCCAGCTGTCAATTTGAATAAACAGAGGAAGTGTGCATCTCCAGGTTTGAAATAAACAGGACACAAAGCTGCTCACCCAACTTCCACTCTTGAATTTTCTTCCATTTGCAGCCCCCTTGCCCATCCAGGTCTCCTATCTAGAGACCTTGAAGAGACTTTTTAGAAGGAGGAGAAATGACAAAAAAGGCACATGATTCTTATTTGTGGAACAGAAATCACCATAATTCCTTTCATCTACTGTGGATCTAGTTCATCTAAATGGCTAAGAAAAGAGGACCCTCAACTTTCTGAGTAATCCATTGGGGTGCTGGAGATGCCTCATCTAGGAAAGGCCGCACTAAAGCTGACTCTGGAGATAGCGCAGCAGTGTGGTCCTTGTTAGCAGTCCAGTCCTCTGAAGGCCCAGCCAGAGTACTGGCAGTAGTCACTCAAGAATGGTAGTCTTACCAGTTTTTGTACTGATAGCAAAGTCTGAGACATAGACTAGCCTTTTAATCCCAAGTCTCTAAGATACATCTGCACAATGAATGCATTTAAAACTAAGGGATGGGGAGGAGGGGGAGATTTTTATGAAGCAACAAGTATCACACAGGATAACACTGTTAAAACCCAGCCTGTAATATCTGTTTTTCTGTCCCTTATTTCTGAATGTTGCAGTCGTAAATTGCCTATAGTTCAGTAGCGTGGCTGGTCGGGGCAGCTGTGTTAGCCAGCAGAACTGCGTGTCTTGTTCAGGGTGCCTGGCTGCAAGGAAAGAATGCAGGGAGCTGCCCAGTTCCTTGGGCTGCAGCGCAATGCAGCTCTAGTCCGGCAGGGACATAGATTAGCCTGAGCGATGCCATGGGAGATGGATGATTTGGTTCGCATGTTCTCTCCTTTGTGCTGCTGAGATGATTAAAAACCCTGGTTCACTTCTCTCTCAGCTCTCTTGGCTGTCAGGTAGAAGACCTCTCTGTCCTTGAGTCCTTCCTGGGGTGTACCTGAGAGTAACATGTGAACTCAGGATAATTAACAGTAATGTGGCCCTAGTCCGGTTCCCCTACCCTTCAGATAAATAGAGTAATGTGGTCCTAGTCCGGTTCCCCTACCCTTTAGATAGATAGGTATTTAGTTGTTTTTTTTTTTTTTAAATGAAGTGGATATAATATAGGTGATGGAGAGCCTGACTCAGAATAGCTCACTCTTAAATAGGGGTGCATGGCCCTCTGGTAAGCAGCAAAAAGGTCTTGAGTGAGTACTTTTTATTATGCACGGCATTAATATCCTGGGGTAAACATGTAGAAACCCTACCTCCATTTGACAAAACAAAAAATAAAAATAAAAAGATTAAGCTCTTTCAAGCTGTCTATTGCAAAAAAAAAAAAAAAAAAAAAAAAGTCAGTGTGAAACCTTTCATCTAAAGTGGTCCATACATATATCAAGTTGAATATGTAGAACCTATTCATGTCAGGATTAATTCTGATACCAACAGGAACTTCTCATATTTTAAATAACAGTTCGGTCTTATACTCCTTATACTCCCTTAGTAAAACTTTTTCCATCTATTATGTCTCGTTCACATCAGAATTTTATATAAACTGTGGCCCTCTGCAGATTATTTCCTGATATAAATGTATAAACAGAAATGACTTCAATCTGTACTTGGGCTCTCTGAGAAAAGGAAAGAGAAAAAGAAACATGAAACTACATGATTGTCATAGTCTTTTCTACTTTGTCCTGTAGGATATGAGAGAAAACCTAATTTGCAGGAATATGAATAAATTAAGAATGTCTGCCTTCACAATTTAATAAGAAACGATACTGCACAGCTGGAATATAGACCGGGAACTCAGACACCAAGGTTTTCTTCTTTTCCTATTCATTTGTGCTTGACTTTCCATAGAGAATCTGTAAGTTTTTTTTTTTTTTTTTGGAGAGGTTTTCGCTATAGGGCGCATGTGCTCGCCAGAAAGACAGAGAGAGAGAGACAGAGAGACAGAAAGTGAGAACTCACCCCCCAGGGGGGATGGTCACACCGCAATCCCTTCTCCTCCATTCTCCTCTCGGGATCTTGGGCACGCACGCACACGCGCCTGGCGTGAGTTTTAAGCCACCAGGTTCGGGACGCGAACTGCGGTTGACTACGTGGGAGTCCAGCGACATAGCCATTATGCTAACCGCTGGTTCCCGAGAATCTGTAAGTTTTTACAGGAGGCTTTTTTTCTGCATATCTGGTAGCAAAAGGAGTCCATTAAGCAAAGATAGCAGAGTAAGGGAAGCAAAGTTGCAGTCAGTCTCTAGACAAAATTGGAGAATTTGTGGGATCACACACAGTGGATTTTCTGTACCTCTACTGAGTGCTTAAATATTTTTCCAAATCTGCATTTAATTCGTGAAATTTCAGCACTGTCACTTGGAAGTGCCATGGATCACTATCAGCATTTTTTCATGTTAAAGTATATAAAAACAACTTAGTTAATTAACATAAATTGCTATTCTAGGAAATAGTTATTGTACATCCCAGACTGATTCTTTTTTTTTTTTTTTCTTTTTTTGGAGAGATTTTTTTTTTTTTTTTTGCTATAGGGCATGTGTGCTCACCAGACAGACAGAGAAAGACAGAGAGACAGAAAGCGAGAAGTCATCCACCGGGGGGTGGGGTGGGGCTGGCCACACTGCAATCCCTTCTCCTCCATTCTCCTCTTGGGATCTTGTGCATGCACGCACACGCACCCGGCGTGAGTTTAAGCCACCGGGTCCGAGACTCAAACCACAGTCAACTACATGGGAGTCCAGCAACATAGCCATTACACTAACTGCTGGTCCCCCAGACTGATTGTTGGTCTGATTCTATCGCTGGGAATGACCTGAGTTAATCTCTACAATGTTGAAAATATATTAAATGAACTAAATTGAAGCTTGGGTGAAGACAGGTAATTTGTTTCTTTTGAAGTTGGAAATTGTGCTATTAGCAAAGGAAATTGTATGTGCCACTCAGAAAAAAACAGTCTTCATGCCAGTCTTCTCAAACATATTCTCAATGGGAAAATTTCTGACTTTCTAAGTTTTCCTGTGTATCTTAGAGAGCGAACTACAAAAATAGGTTGTTTCTATTGTAGGAAATTATGTTGATGTCTGATATACTCTTTGGGGAACATGGAGTCCTCTTTCAGATGAACTTTACAATGGTCACAGACACCATTCTGTGACAACTATTCTTCATAAAACCGGTCAACTAAATATGGCAGACATTTCATGCTTCACTTTTAAAAAAATATATTCTTGCCTTTGTTTAAGAGAAAAATAGAACTAAAGGACACAATGAACATAACCAGAGTTTGCAACTTTGCTAAAAGATTACGTAACTCATAGGTAAATGTTCGTGGTGTCCTTGGTTTTATGACTGAATCAGTACACGAAATATAAAGTAGTAGTTGAACTACTTCAGCATCTATGTGAGTAATTAATGCTTGCATCTCTTTTATAGAAAACTAGAGCTATACTTTCTTGTCATCAAGAAATAAGTGTCAACATTTTTTGAGTTTCTGCACCTTTACCTAATAATAATACAATATTGTACTATATGTGTAATATGCATTATAGGAATGGGTCTGCAGTAGTCAGAAATAAAATATGAAGACAGAAGAAGCAGACTAGATTTTATATTAGTGATGCTATATTAATTATGACAGAGAAGGCTTTTCCATTATAAGCCTCATTTTTAAGATGCTTAAAACTTCCCACAGGAATTTTTCTCATGACAGTTATTTTTTGCCTAGTAATGAAAATAAGGAGATTGGTTTTTAATGTTTTTGAGAGATTTTATCTGGAAATAAAAGTGGTTTTCTATCCATTAGAACATTTTTTATGTACTTTATTTTCTGAAAGCTCAAAACAAATAGCTTTTTAATGACCTTCAAACTTGTCCCCAATGAAGAAATTAGCACCTTTGGTGTATTAGGGAAAGTTTGATTTGCAGATAATTAAATTACAAGCATTATCCAATGATTCTTCTGCAAATTGTTTTCCCCAAATAGCAGTTAGTCCATTGCACCTTGCAAATGAGGGAAACGGGCAATTACTTGGTCAGTTACTAAAAAATAGCCACTTCTGGATCATGTCATGAGTACTGTTTTTTTTGTGCATGCTAAAAATGGAACCAGATCTGAAAACTAGTTGTTGGACTCTAACGTGGAACATTCAAATGCAAGTGGAGAGAACATAGCAAGCTGAAACTGTGGCCCATGTGATCTACTGTGTTTAAAATCTCTCTAAGACAAAATCACCTCATTATCTGAGCTCAACAGATTGAGATCCACTCAGGGGACACAATGTTGAGATCCAAAACACAAAAGGCCTTGACTGCTCATTAAAATGTTAATTACTCCGTGGAGGGTTCTGTGCTGTCCTTCAACAAGAGTTCTCACCACTTGCCTTATTAAAGTATTAAGAAGCAATAGTACCAGAGGAATGACAGTATCATAGGAAGGTAGAATGCACACTGTGTACCTCTTCGAATGCTCAACTTTTTCAGAAGGGGACTGCTTCTTTTCTTTCATCAATGGATCATTAGGTACATTCTACAATTCCTGATTGGGTTATACATTTGAGAATTTTTAAAATTACGATTGAGGGTGAACAAACTGTATATTTGCCTACAGACTATACTTAAGCAGGGACTATGTTTGTCTTTTAATTTTTACAATCCCAATACCTAGTACTGTGCCTACCACAGATGAGTACTATAATATATCACATGAATTTTCCAAATGCATAAGGTTAAAGCAAAATTTCCTATTCTCTAAGGTATTTTAGGGTATCTGTGTAAATATTTTAGGGTATCTACATAAACATCTAAAAAGCCTTAGTTCTACCTGTTCATGAATTCATAGAATACTGTTTTTTCAAACTTTAAATAAGAATTTAAAAATCAACTTGCATTAAACTTTTTTAAAAAGTCATGCTATATAGTCCATTTAAGGACACTCCTTCCTCCTTGTTATCTTTTCTGCATGTGCTACCATGCATGTGTGCTCACCAGACAGACAGAGAAAGACAGAGAGACAGAAAGCGAGAAGTCATCCACCGGGGGGTGGGGTGGGGCTGGCCACACTGCAATCCCTTCTCCTCCATTCTCCTCTTGGGATCTTGTGCATGCACGCACACGCACCCGGCGTGAGTTTAAGCCACCGGGTCCGAGACTCAAACCACAGTCAACTACATGGGAGTCCAGCAACATAGCCATTACACTAACTGCTGGTCCCCCAGACTGATTGTTGGTCTGATTCTATCGCTGGGAATGACCTGAGTTAATCTCTACAATGTTGAAAATATATTAAATGAACTAAATTGAAGCTTGGGTGAAGACAGGTAATTTGTTTCTTTTGAAGTTGGAAATTGTGCTATTAGCAAAGGAAATTGTATGTGCCACTCAGAAAAAAACAGTCTTCATGCCAGTCTTCTCAAACATATTCTCAATGGGAAAATTTCTGACTTTCTAAGTTTTCCTGTGTATCTTAGAGAGCGAACTACAAAAATAGGTTGTTTCTATTGTAGGAAATTATGTTGATGTCTGATATACTCTTTGGGGAACATGGAGTCCTCTTTCAGATGAACTTTACAATGGTCACAGACACCATTCTGTGACAACTATTCTTCATAAAACCGGTCAACTAAATATGGCAGACATTTCATGCTTCACTTTTAAAAAAATATATTCTTGCCTTTGTTTAAGAGAAAAATAGAACTAAAGGACACAATGAACATAACCAGAGTTTGCAACTTTGCTAAAAGATTACGTAACTCATAGGTAAATGTTCGTGGTGTCCTTGGTTTTATGACTGAATCAGTACACGAAATATAAAGTAGTAGTTGAACTACTTCAGCATCTATGTGAGTAATTAATGCTTGCATCTCTTTTATAGAAAACTAGAGCTATACTTTCTTGTCATCAAGAAATAAGTGTCAACATTTTTTGAGTTTCTGCACCTTTACCTAATAATAATACAATATTGTACTATATGTGTAATATGCATTATAGGAATGGGTCTGCAGTAGTCAGAAATAAAATATGAAGACAGAAGAAGCAGACTAGATTTTATATTAGTGATGCTATATTAATTATGACAGAGAAGGCTTTTCCATTATAAGCCTCATTTTTAAGATGCTTAAAACTTCCCACAGGAATTTTTCTCATGACAGTTATTTTTTGCCTAGTAATGAAAATAAGGAGATTGGTTTTTAATGTTTTTGAGAGATTTTATCTGGAAATAAAAGTGGTTTTCTATCCATTAGAACATTTTTTATGTACTTTATTTTCTGAAAGCTCAAAACAAATAGCTTTTTAATGACCTTCAAACTTGTCCCCAATGAAGAAATTAGCACCTTTGGTGTATTAGGGAAAGTTTGATTTGCAGATAATTAAATTACAAGCATTATCCAATGATTCTTCTGCAAATTGTTTTCCCCAAATAGCAGTTAGTCCATTGCACCTTGCAAATGAGGGAAACGGGCAATTACTTGGTCAGTTACTAAAAAATAGCCACTTCTGGATCATGTCATGAGTACTGTTTTTTTTGTGCATGCTAAAAATGGAACCAGATCTGAAAACTAGTTGTTGGACTCTAACGTGGAACATTCAAATGCAAGTGGAGAGAACATAGCAAGCTGAAACTGTGGCCCATGTGATCTACTGTGTTTAAAATCTCTCTAAGACAAAATCACCTCATTATCTGAGCTCAACAGATTGAGATCCACTCAGGGGACACAATGTTGAGATCCAAAACACAAAAGGCCTTGACTGCTCATTAAAATGTTAATTACTCCGTGGAGGGTTCTGTGCTGTCCTTCAACAAGAGTTCTCACCACTTGCCTTATTAAAGTATTAAGAAGCAATAGTACCAGAGGAATGACAGTATCATAGGAAGGTAGAATGCACACTGTGTACCTCTTCGAATGCTCAACTTTTTCAGAAGGGGACTGCTTCTTTTCTTTCATCAATGGATCATTAGGTACATTCTACAATTCCTGATTGGGTTATACATTTGAGAATTTTTAAAATTACGATTGAGGGTGAACAAACTGTATATTTGCCTACAGACTATACTTAAGCAGGGACTATGTTTGTCTTTTAATTTTTACAATCCCAATACCTAGTACTGTGCCTACCACAGATGAGTACTATAATATATCACATGAATTTTCCAAATGCATAAGGTTAAAGCAAAATTTCCTATTCTCTAAGGTATTTTAGGGTATCTGTGTAAATATTTTAGGGTATCTACATAAACATCTAAAAAGCCTTAGTTCTACCTGTTCATGAATTCATAGAATACTGTTTTTTCAAACTTTAAATAAGAATTTAAAAATCAACTTGCATTAAACTTTTTTAAAAAGTCATGCTATATAGTCCATTTAAGGACACTCCTTCCTCCTTGTTATCTTTTCTGCATGTGCTACCATTGAAGAATTAACATAGGCCTCCATTGCTTTCCCAATGCTACATTCTGGTCAAATTGTTATGTAGCTAAGAGCATAGTTTGTCAGATGACTGACAGACCTGGTAGGTGGTATAGGTGTTCTGGAGTCTTAGAAAGTGTACTCTTGTCAGCAGAAGCAGCTACTCTACCCTCACTTTCCTAATATCTTATTAGTTTATAGAGAATGGATAATATATGGCCTCTCACAAAAGTGAGAGTTTTCCAGAACCAGGTTTATAGAAATCACTACCATGAAATTTCACACATTGTTCTTTTGGGCCATACCTCTCAGGGCACTTACTTTAAATACGTATCATTTCTAAAGACCATACTTTTAATGGAAGGTTTCCATTGATAATCTCTTGGTAATGGTAGTGATTAAGAGATGGAAAAAAAAATTTTTTGGCATTTTTATGCCAGGAAATGACATGGACTATTTCCCGTAGTAGTGTACAATCTTACTTCTGCTAGTTTTGCCACCAGTGAGTTAAAAACTATGTATGGTTTCATTTGACTATGTAATTCCAAAGAGATTTGCTAACCTACGGTTTTGTTTCCACTTCAGAACCCCAGAGTGACAAAAATAATTCAACTCTTAACATCTCTTTACTTCTTCATGCAGAGAATTTTTTAGTTTATTTCTTTTAAATCCGAGTGTTCCAAACCTGGACTGTGGTATTCTCTTCTCAAACCTAGAAATGTTATGATGCCACCACAGGAGACAATCTTTGATGAAAGTTCTTTCTTGTGATATTTGACTCCTCTAACATGATTTTCTTTTCAATGAAATGGTATATGTGATCATCATCATAATATTTTGCACTTATATAGAACTTTTAACTTGGGGAAAAAGTATTTCATCCCCATATAGCCACGAAACAAGTAATTGGCAAAGGTATTCATTATCCTGAGTTTAATCCACACAAGAGCTCTAGGAGGCATTCAGAAGATCCAAGTATCCAGTTTTATAAATGGGGACACTGAGGCCCAGGTCAGGCTGGTGATATCTTCCAGATGATGGCCATCTTGACAGTGAAGAGGACAGCAGAACAGAATTGCATCTGTGATTTTAAAAAATAAAAATGTTATGAAGGACAAAAGTATTTGTTTTCCTATAGATGCTATAGAGGATGGAAAAGGGAGGAGAATTGGCGAGCTCATTTTAAACTGATTACAAAGTGTAATTTCAATTAGAAGAAAAAAACAGATGAAAAGAACATTTTCTTTAATATTTAGTGAAGTCATTATTAAACATTTGGATTTGGTGGATATACTCATAGCTTTGTCTGAGTAGGTACAAAAAAATTTGCAGCATGCCTTTTATTGAATGAGTTTTTTCACTTTGAACACTGCAATGCTGAGATATTGATTCATTTCTAAAGAGCTCAGTAGTTGCACATGGTATTGGTACTGGTATAAAATTAATGTACTAGTTTAATAAATATGTGGTTATGAACCAGTTGGTCTGAAGTAAATAGATTATTTTTTGCTTGTATTTTAATTGAATTTAGTTTTTCATGTAGAGATCACCTCATTTTATTTCTTTGTACTTGGAAATAGTAGTACTTTGTTCAGGTACTTCAACCATCTCTGTTTCCATCCTAATATTCAAATTTTTGAATTGTACATAATATATCAAAAAAGTGAACACTTCTTTAATACTTGTTCCTCTAATACTCAGAACTCCTTTTCTCAGAGATCTAAGACGATCCATGTCAACCAAATAGACATTTGAACTGTATAAATGTCCACTAAATTCTCATCTTCACATATCTGTGGAAGCAATGATAATTAATATTTTTGAAGTATAATTAACTCAATACTTAAATTTTTCTTTTTACCTGACAACTTTGATATCAAAATCACATATTTCTGGCCTCAATCCAGAACTAATGCATCAGCATTTTCATTGAATTAAGCTTAATTCTTAATTGATGCTTCAGTTTGAGGTCTTAACAGCAAATTGTTGAGAACGGTTCTCCTAGTTTTGGGTAGCATTGTAGACATTTACTTGAGTTTTTAACTTAGAAAATATTGAACCTATGACCCAGCGCAAAAAAACATGACTAGATCAGTTTACAGCTAAGACACACTGTAATTATAAGCTCAGAAGGAATGGGGAAAGGTTGTAAACGGTAAATAGCTAAAAATTCTTACTCAGTGACTCTGCTGTTAACATTTTTTGTGCCAGAGTTTTAGCCTACAGCATGGTCCCCAGCCTTCTTGGCATCAGGGACCTGGTTTCTTTGGAGCCAGTTTTCTCATGGACCACGTTGGGGGCTGGGAATGGAAAATGGTTTTGAGATAATTCAAGCCTATTACTTTCATCGTGTGTTTTATTTCTATTATTATTACATTGTAATATATAGTTAAATAATTATACAACTCACTGTAATGCAGAATCAGTGTGAGCCCTGAGCTTGTTTTCTTGCAACTCTGTGTTCTCATCTGGGGGCTTCTTCGAGAATCTAATGCCACCACTTATCTGACCAGAGATGAAGCTCAGACTGTAATGGGAGCCTTAGGGTGTGGCCGTAAATATAGATGAGGTTTCCCTTGCTAGCCTGCTGCTCACCTCCTGCTGAGAGGTCTGGTTCCTGTTTTGGGGGTTGGAGACCCCTGTTATAGAAAACTGCTACATATCATAGATGTACCTTTTGCAACATAAGTAAAATGTTTTATGAGCTATTTTGAAAGACAATGTTTAACAATATAGTGATTTGACTTATACATGTTAGAAATTATGGAAGAATCCACAACTCATAAGCTCTTCTCAAGATATGTAGTATAAATTATTAAGAGAAACAGTTAACCTTTCCTTGCACAGTTAGGAGTATAAACTGTTCTGTATGTTGTCTTTTTAGTGGGTTGTCCAAAAAATAATTATTAAGGTCTAAAGATGGCTATTGTAAGTCATCAGTTAAATATCATCTTGCAAAATCTGCTTTATCTCATCATAAATTGAGAGAAATTATGTAACTTTAGCAAGATTTTATAAGATTATATCTCCTCAGTATATAGGAGAAGATAAAAAAAAAATCAGTCTACAAACTAAACCATTGTTAATTCAGTTTAGTGTGGCAAGATACTATTGCAGTTAAAGAGAAAATATTCATATGGTACAAGATAACTTGATAACCAAGACTAAGAGAGACTTGGAGAATCTGTTTGAAATTAGAACTCTTAAATTTCTATTTATTTATTTTTCAGAGAGATATTTGCTATAGAGCACATGCACATGTCTGAGAGACAGAAAGTGAGAAATCATCCCCAAGGGGGAATGACCAAGCCACAATCCCTTCTCCTCCATGATCTCTCAGGAATTGGGCAGGCACGCACACGTGCCCAGCATGAGTGTTAAGCCGCCAGGTCTAGGACTTGAACTGCGATCAGCTACGTGGAAGTTGAATGATGTAATCATTAAGCTATCTGCTGGTCCCAGAACTCTTACATTTCTAAATCACATATAAGACATGTACATTTGGAAAGATGTATTTAACAAAATATCTATTAGTTTTCTGGTGAGAAAATTATTTGGTTCTAATTATGAAAGTACATCAGAAATATTCAGTGCCAGAAGGTGGCATGGAATTTAAGATGCTGGATCTCACATGGCTGACTCTGGTTTGAATCCTGGACCAGTGGCTTGATAAAACACACTGGGTGTGTGTGTGTGTGCATTCTCAAAATCCTAAAAGGAGAATAGAGGTGAAAAAAGTGTGGCATAGCCATACATCCTCCCGGGGAGTGATTTCGCTCTCTCTTTCTCTCTCTGTCACTGTCTCTCCAGTGAACACATGCATCCTGTAGCAAAAGAACAAAACACAACCCCCCCCCAAAAAAAAAATAAATAAAAAATAAAATAAAGAAGAAACACATGTTAGGACATATATAGACCATAAAATAATTCATCTTTCATTAGCTATGTTACTTGGTATATTTCACATAATTTACTTTTGACATACAAAAAACTTTTTTAGTTTGTAGATGTAAGTAAATTAGTATGTAAGAAAAATTTAAAAACTATGAAAGTATAAAGGAACAAAAATAATGCTTAAATTCCATACTCTGAAGCAACTACTCTTAATTATTTTTCAAAAATATTTCCAGTCGTTGGGAACCAGCAGTTAGCGTAATGGCTATGTAGTCGACCACGGTTCGCTTCCCGGACCCGGTGGCTTAAAACTCACGCCGGGCACATGTGCGTGCGTGACCAAGATACCGAGAGGAGATTGGAGGAGAAGGGATTGCGGCGTGACCATCCCCTCTCGGGGGTGATTTCTCGCTTTCTGTCTCTCTGTCTCTCTCTGTCTGTCTGGCGAGCGCACGCACCCTATAGCAAAAAACCTCTCCAAATATATATATATATATTTCCAGTCGTTTTCTGACTTTTGTTTTTGTTTTTATTTATTTATTTATTTATTTTGAGATAGATTTTTTTGCTATAGGGCACGTGTGCTCACTGGAAAAACAGAGAGAGAGAAGAGCGAGGAATCACCTCCCAGGTGGAATGACCACAGCACAATCTCTTCTCCATTCTCCTCTTAGATTTTGGGCACCATGCACACGTGCCCACCATAAATTTTAAGCCATTGGTCTATGGCTCTGTCAAGCATGTGGGAGTCCAGCTAACCACTACACCATCCACTGGCCCTATTCTGTTTTTTTCTTTTTTCTTTTTAATTGTTGTTTGTTTGTTTATTTACTTATTCCATGAATGAGAGAGAAAGAGACAGAGAGAAAAGAAAGGATACAGCACTCCCAACAAGATCATGACCTAGCAACCACCCTTGCCCTGACCCAGCCTCAGCCAACCTGGGTCATGGGTACACATGTGCCCGCAATATTCAAGGAGACCTTCAGCCAAGAACCATCCCCTTCTCATGTAGGTTTGCTTTGCATAGTGGCACCATCCAACACCTCTAGACATTTTACATGTGTATTTTTCTATGCGTCTCACATTGGGATCAATCCTCTAAAAAAGATTGGTGAAGCAAAAGCGATTACAATCAGGAAATGTGTAAATTGATATTAAATTGATGAGATCTTAGAGGTACTTTGTTATCAGTTTTATAATGGCCCGGCTTTCAGTCCAGAGAATTTGAAAATTAGTGAGGAAAGTGACCTGTGTTAAAATTTGCTCTATTTTGAGACCAGGAGATGACATAATGGTTATGTCGCTGGACTCCCTATAGTCAACCACTGTTTGAGTCCTGCACCAGGCAGCTTAAAACTCACACCAGACACCTGTGTGTGTGCCCAAGATCCTGAGAAGAGAAAGAAGAAGCAGGGATTGCAGCATGGCCACAGCGGGGGGAGGTTGTGACTTCTCACTTTCTCTCTCTCTGTTTTTCCTTGTCTGGCTGGCGAGCTCAAACACCCTATAGTAAAAATCTCTCTCTCAAAAAAAAAAGTTGCTCTATGTCACTGGACTCTCACATAGTCGACCGCAGTTTGTGTCCCGGACCCGGTGGCTTAAAACTCACACCGGGCGCATGTGCGTGCGTGCCCAAGATCCTGAGAGGAGAATGGAGGAGAAGGGATTGCGGCGTGACCATCCTCCCTGGGGGGGGTGATTTCTTGCTTTCTGTCTCTATGTCTCTCTCTGTCTTTCTGGTGAGTACATGCGCCCTATAGCAAAAAAACCTCTCCAAAAAAAAAAAGTTGCTCTATTTAATTTCAATATTACTGTTTTTTCAGGGTTGTGCATCTGAGCTATTGCAAATTATATCAGGCTAAAAATTGGTTACTAGCTCAAATACACATTTTCTTTAAGGGAGAGAGTAGCCATGTAGAATATTATTTTGTCATTTTGAGATTTACAAGCACTCACAGCTCAAGGTATTTTAAAGTCCTGAAAAAAAAAATGAAGGAAAAAAATTAATACCCGCCCTTGCCTATACCCAAGAACAACTTTGGAAACCTTTCTTAATCTAGTTATAAACACAGTCTTACTTAATTCATCAGCTAACTAACATACATAGTAGCAATCTGCTTCAATTCCATTCTAATTTCTACCTCTGTATCCCTTAAACAGTCTTTGTTGTTGTTGTTTATACAAAGTTCTGGGTTTTTGGGCCAGCCAGTGGTGTGGTAGTTAAGGTGAATGGATCTCACGTGCCTGACTGTGCTGTTTGAGTCCTGGACCTGGTGGTTTAAAAAACACGTCCGGTGTGTGTGATCATACCCAACATCTAGACAATAGAATGGAAGAAAAGGGACTGTGGGATGACTATACCCCAAGGAGTGACTTTTTTCTCTCTCTCACTCTGTTGAGTGCACATGCCCTTTAGCAAAACCAAACCAAACAAAATAATTTTAAAAATCCAAATGAAAATGTAAAAAAAATGAACAAAAATCTCCCACAAAGTTCTGTCTTATTTAAATGCCTTAAACAATTTTTTGAACATTTCTGAAGAAAAGAAGGCTTAAAATGTTATAAATGCCATGCCAGCAGGTGGTGTTGTGGTTAAGGAGCTGGTCTCCGACATGGGGATCAGGGTTTGAGTCCCGGACCTAATGGTCTGCTTTTTCATTTTCCCTCTCTTTTTCTCTTTCTGTTTCTCTCTTATCAGTTCATATTACCCTGTAGCAAATTATAAATATATAATAGTAATAAATAAACTTAAATAAATAATTATTTTTAAATGATATAAATGAAACTTTATTTTTGGATTTTCTTTCCTCTTGCTGAAACTAATAATGATTTCCTCCTTGTAGCTTCAGTAGAAGATATTTTTCTCTCTCCTTTTTAATATTA
Organism: Tupaia belangeri chinensis; assembly: GCF_000334495.1. Lineage (NCBI taxonomy): Eukaryota > Metazoa > Chordata > Mammalia > Scandentia > Tupaiidae > Tupaia > Tupaia belangeri. Next base: position 1,912,591 of record NW_006160160.1, read on the forward strand.
ACACCCTCATTATTACTTTGAATCAAACTGCAGAACTTCGGTCACATCATTACTACATCCTATGATGATTTCTCTCTCCACAGACTGTTTAGGTCTGCACTATAAAGTTCTAGAAGGTTGATTCTCACCTCAAAGTAAAAACATACCAGACAAAAATTAAATTTTCTGTGCAACCTTTTTCTTTTGGTTGCTCAAACTCCTCTATATTACAAAGTTTCTTTTTTTAACTTCTAGCAATCTGATTTCTGTCTGGCCTCTCCACTAAAATTATTCTTAAGGACTCAATGGTTGCTTCCTGCCCACAATGACCTTTGACCAATTACTTTTTCAAGAATTCCTCCTTATTTATTTTCTGTGAAATTTTAATTCTCAGTACTCTTTCACCCTGTCTGAGTGTTCTCCCAGTGTGTTCCTGAAGGACTGTGCTCTCCCACGGTGGAACCCCTCACAAAGAGAAGAGGAGGGGCATATGCTTTGGAGTCATATAGACATGGCCTTAATTCCTGGCACAGCCTTTTACTAGCTGGATACCTTCAGGAAAGTCACCATCTCATGATTCCATTTATTTCTTTTAAACATAAAATAATAGTGCCAAAGGTAGGCCATCCAGGTTTCATATTATAGAATATAGACTGAAATATCCAGGCAACTTCCAGCTCTAAGCTCCTTCATCTCTAGGGACCTCATGGATAGAGCCAGGGACTCCTTTCTCTGTTTTCCTATAAAGGAAATAACAATACACTAATACCTACCTTGATATTTGGCTTAAGGATTTCAAAAAGATGTATTTAAAGTATCTACCACAGCACCTAACACTGAGTAGACACTCAAAAAATGTTAGCTATTATTTTCATTAGTGTGATTATTATTATTTGCACATTGACTAATTAATGATGGCAGCTAGCATATTTTAACCTTTAATTATTAATAAACCGGGGTGAAGATGCTTATACATATTTATAACCCATTAGACTGTCTTCTTTAATGTTATTCCTTCACATACTCCCTTCTACTCTCACCATTTTCAATTTTAAAAAACAACAAAAAAGATATTACTGGCAATAAAATCAGTTCTGCCATACTTGTAAATAATGTTCAATGATCCCAAGAGTGACATAGTCTTACTTTTAAGGTTTACTTTATGAAAAAGAGGCAGGGCATTACATCTGCAAGTTCATTTCTGTTGAAGCTCTCAAACACCAAAAGGCACAACAGCGATCTAATATGTTCACAAAATAACTTGACACCATGCTTCCATCATATTAGTTGATGAATAAATATTTTTTTAATAAAAGAATGAATGAATGATGTTGGAAGGTCAAAATATATCATATAAAAGTCTATATATTTGTCAAATATTTACTAAGCACCTATTATATGTTAAGCACTGTATTTAAATCAGGGAATACCAAAGTGAATATAACAATATATTAGTTCTTATGGTCCTTACATTTTAGTGAGCAAAGACAGGCAAACAATGAATAAAACATACATGTATGATTGATTAGATATGCTAAGTGCTGTGGGCAACAACAGATTATAGTAAGGGCATGTGGGAAATGTTTGCAAAGTATATCAATTACTGCATAACAAATCACCTCAAACTTTAGGGGCATAAAATAACCATTTTTACTTGGTCACAAAGAATATGTTAGGTTGAGCTTAACTGGTTAGTTCTTCTTCTGGTCTCATCAGGTATCATTCTTAAGGCTATCAATTCAACCTGGGCTGGATGATCTAATATGGCTTCATTCCCATGTCTGGGGATTGATACCAGTCTTTCATCCTCAGTGAGGCTTAGTCCAGATCACCTCACATAGCAGCCACATTTTAAGAGTAGAAATGTTAAGATTTCTTGAGGCCTAGACTCAAAAGTCACACATCTTCATTGCATTTTTCTGATCAAATTAAGTCATAAGGCATACTCAGATTCTAAGGAAGAGAAAACAGACTGCACATCTTGATAGGAAGAGCTATATAGAATTTCTGGCCATTTTTAACCTACTATAGATGTGGAGTTGCTATTATGTATTGGATGGTGAGTGGCAACAGCTCTGATAGAATGACATAAGGGCAGAGACCTACATGAGGGAAGAAACAAGTAATGAGAAGATCTTTGAAGAGTGCATTCTTGGCTATGGAAAAAGTAGCCAGCACAAAACGCCAAGGTGGACCAACAAGTTGTGCTTGGAAATCAAGGGCAAACACAAATGTGTTAAGGGATGAATGTAGAGAGACAATGAGAGATCAGATAGTGCAGTTCTTTGTAGGCCATTATAAGGCTTTGTCTTTTACTCTGAATGAGATCACAAAAACCACTGACAGAGTTTTTAACAGAGTGAAATGATTTGACACATTTTTCAATGGGATCTTTATGGCTTCTGTATTGAAAGTGCTTGAGGCACAAATGGAAACAAGGAACCCAGTGAGGAGATCAATCCAAGAGAGGGATGATGCTGGCTCAGAATAGAAGGATAGAACTAAAAGCATTTTCTGAAATCATTTCTAGAACTAATAAGGCATAAAACATACTGTTAGAATGTGTACTCAGTTCAACCAGTTTGTCAGCTTCTCTAAGAAATAAACTATGTTTATTATTTTTTCCCATGTGACTTCCAACTCATCTGGCATTTGAAAAGTACTCATTAAATGCATATTCACTGGTTAGTGAAGACTCAAGCCTCACTGCTGGATTGAACATAATCACCATAGGATACTGAATCTTTCAGAGTTTATCATCAAATAATGTTTGAAGACCAAAAGCAAATAGCTGAGCCTTATTAAGATCCATTGATACTGTTCAGATTACATATCTTCCGTAAGCTGAAGCACAGCTAATAAATTATAGCTAAGACAATCTTTCTGGATCAAACTCAGAATTACAAGTCACCCATTAAAATGTAAGAAAATCATTAAGTTACAGACATTTATCATTAAATCCCTACTAAGTGAAAGGCAGTGTGTTAGGGATTCAAAGTCAATGAAATACAGTTTTCAAAACATTCTAATATGGTATGAAGAGTGTCAATGTTATAATTGAGGAAAGTAAGATGAGTTTATCAACTAATACAAAGAAAGCATTAACTGAGCATTACTAAAGATGAATTTAACGACTAATATATAGAAAGCATGAACAGGCACAGTGAAGAATAAGAGAGATTCAAGTGTAGAGTATTCCTGGAATTAATCTCTAGATAACAAATTAGCAATCTAGTGTTATGATATGAAGGGGCTACTATTAAGTTTAGGGCCAAAATAGTGAATGACAAGTGTTCTTGGTGTTGAAGAGAAAGTACCTGCTTTTAAATGTAGCCCTAGTGATTTAAGTATATGTGCTCTATGATGATGTTCCTCTTTTCATAATAAAATGTAAATATTCACTGTCAGATCTTTAGATAACATCACACAAAAATGTTCATTATATTTTGTTTTAAGACAGATTACAGTGAAAACGTAGCATTAAAAATCCCTAGTCTGGAAATTAGAAGCCTCACTTTACTTCTCACTCTGTGACTTGAAACAAGTTTCCTAAATTCATTGCACTTCACTTATCTAAAAAATTAAGTGGTTAGGATAAATCAGTGGGCCTCAACCCTGCCTGCACACTAGAATCATCTAGGGGACATTAAAAAGAGTAATAATGCCCACTCCCTCTCCCAGAACTGAAACTTTAAAGCTCTCTTGTAATTGTAATATACAGTAAGTGTTGAAAACCAGTGGACTAGATGATCACTAAGGTTAGTTCTAGGAAAGCTTTCTAATCTTAAGACTTGCCATGTATTAAAATTGTAGTAGTTACTAGATGTAACCGTGTTCCCAGTATTTGCAATGTTCTAAAAGGAAGAGATTACCCTCAAAGATTGTTTCTACTGAAAATTAAGAATTATTTCTCCTCTGTACTCTAAACCTCTGTATTGTGAGAATTATTTACATCAAGAGCCATATATCATTATTTGAGTAACATACACATTAAAAATAAAATAGTCACCCAATTATTAGAGATTAACAATTGTTATGATTAGAAAACAATTCCTTGCTTTCAGTACACAAACAATGTGAGGGAGATGTAGTCATAAATTGTGTGTAAAATTATTTTTTAAATTTCCTTTTTAGCTATTTTGACTTTAAATGCTGAACCCTTAATAGCATAATAAACTTCCTAAAGTACGTAACTTATTCATAATAACTTACATACTGAATTAATATACACAATACTTATATAAGTATTATACATAATATGTATAGATTAATAACTTACATACTGAATTATTATAGAAAAGAATAGACAGTTTTATACAAGTTTTATATAATTTTATACACTTTGGTAAAAAGTGGAGTATCGGGGTCAGCACTGGACACTCCCACATGGTCGACCATAGTTCAATTCCTGGACCTGGTGACTTGTTTTCTCACTTTACTTCTCTCTGTCTTTCTCTGGTCAAATTGAATAAATGAATGAATAAATAAAATTAAATAAATAATCATTTTTTAAAAAAGAAGTGGAACATCTAGTATTGGTATTTTGAAAGATTAAAAGTGTGATTTCTTTTTCATAGTAACTTTTTATGCAAATATAATTATACACATTTAAGGTTTATAATATGATTTTTCAGTATAAGAATATAATGTGTGATGATTAAATTGGAGCAATTAGTATATTAATTATCTCAACAGTCATTACATTGTATTGGGAACATTCAGAATCCTCTTTTTTTGCTTCTTTTGAGGTATACTGTAAATTATTAACTATAGTCACCCTATTATATTGTGTAATGCTAGAAATTCTTCCCCTTAACTATCTGTAATTTTGTTTTCATTAATCAATATCCTTCTATCCTTCCCTTATTTTCCTCTTTCCCAGCCTCTGGTTGTCATTCTTCAACTCTCTACCTTTATTACGCAATGTTTACTCAATTTCCACATATGAGCGAAACGTGTTTATTTTTTTTCTTTTTCTGTACCTGCCTTATTTCACTTAACATAATTTCCTTCAGGCTTGCCATTTTACTTCAACTGACACGATTTCAATCATTTTGAAGGCTAAATACTCTTCCATTCCATGTACATATATGGCACATTTTTGTCATCCATTCATCTGTTGATACACAGGTTGATTCCATATTTTAGGTATTGTGAATAGTGTTGTAATAAGCATTGGCGTGCAGATACTGCATTTTAAATTCCATATGAATAAGGCATTTTAGTTCATTGTATCAAGTATTGTAAGTAGTAACTAAAAAATTCAGGCCTGTATTGAAACTAGAGCCCTGATGGTTTCCAGACCATTATTTGAAACACCCAGTGCCAGAACTAAGATTCAAGTTTGGTGATCCTCTGCAGGACGCTGAATAAAACACTGTCAAGTTGGTTTTCTTGGTACCTTGTTATGTTTTTCTCACCTATTGGAGCAGTGAACTCAGCTTCTATCCGGTTCTTAGGTGCTGTGGCCCTAACTAATAGTGACGGAGGACCCCCAAAATGTCCACATGACACTAACAGCAGAAATATGAGCTCCTTCACAGGAATCATCTGGTACACTGAAAACTTTCCTAAGGGCCCACGGCCCACGCACGCTGGGACTCAGGGTCCTGCGCTGCGTGGGCTGTCCCGCGACGTAATGAACGCCTAAGTCCTCTCACACTTACGAACCGAAAGGTCTTGAAAGGGCCCCTGATCTACCACTGCAACATGTGTCTTGAATTTCGTGCTTATTAATAGTCAGGTCAGTAAGTTTTTTTTTTTTTTTTGAGAGATTTTTGCTATAGGGCGCATGTACTCGACAGACAGACAGAGAGAGACATAGAGACAGAAAGGGAGAAATCACCCCCCAGTGGGGATGGCCACACCGCAATCCCTTCTCCTCCATTCTCCTCTCAGGATCTTGGGCACACACGCACACGTGCCTGGCGTGAGTTTTAAGCCACTGGGTCCGGAATGCGAACCACAGTCGACTGCATGGGAGTCCAGCGACAGACATAGCCATTACGCTAACTGCTGGTCCCTAGGTCAGTAAGTTTTGACCCAATTATTTTAGGACACAAAGTGCCACAGCATGCTCAACCCTAACCTTATTGCTTCCCGGATGTAAAAGTGGTGCAGATATCTTTACAACTTAGGGACTTCCTGCCCTTGCATATATGGCTAGTAGTGGAATTGCTTCATCAGATGGAAGTTCCATTTTTAATGTGTTGCTATCTTCATATGGCTTTCCACAATGGCTATACTAATTTACATTCCATCACAATTAGAGTCCCCTTTTCTCTACTGAGCACCAGCATTTGACTTCTTGAAATAGGTCAAAATATATCTGTGTAGATGATTGCTAACAGCTTTTCATTAGAATAAGCAGATGATTTTCCCTTGAACTTTAAATACTAGAGAGCACAGACTCTTGCTATAAATATATTATAAAAAACTCAACCAATAATCAGATCCAAAAATAAACCAAGTATACTCCTAGGAAACTGAGGAAAGACCTTAAACATTAAACGGGAACATTATTGATTGTACGTCTTATATTTTCATAGAATTATTGGTCTATAGATATGTACTTTTGAATACTTGGGAAAGGCAGACTCTTTCCTTCCTTTAGCCAGCCTAATATTAGAAAGACAGAAAAAAAAATACATAAAAGCCAATGGGGTGAGTATAGATATAGCCAGCAAAGAATGTGCTGGTTCCATGGAATTTCTGCAGATTTTATGTTTGAAAATCAAATGGAAAAAACTAACTGATTGCCTAGAAAAGAGGGAATAAAAAGGAAATATATGATTTTCAGTGTAATGTGCATGTCCATGAATTCTATGTTTCCTTCTGACATGGTTATTCTGTTATTCTCATTATATTCACACATCACTATATGTGTTTGCTCTATTGAGAAAAACCTTGACTTAATAACTAAAAATAATTATTAAAAATTATTATAAAATTTTAAATTGTTAAAGCATGTAAAACTATGACATCAGAGAAATAATATTGCTGGAACAGTTCTGTTTTAAAACCTTGGCCTATGCAGGATGGGGAAGCTGTTTTGCTGCACATTAGCAATACCACATACCAGTTTGCTTTAGAAGGTCTCCCTGAAATCAATCTGACACGTGTACCATGTTTTCAAAGAATTTTGTACAGTAAGATCCCTTCCCTTGGGCTAGGCACAGGCCTCTGGGTGATACTGGATGAATGAAAGACCAGAAGCCTGGGGACCACTGGAAGGTTTCGTTGGCAGAACAGGACTGCCAGGGTCAAGCAAATGTGCCACCTTCAGCCTTCCCTGTCCACTGTCCATACTGCCATCCCTTGATCTTCTGTCTGTGCAAAGTTAAAAAATAAAGCTTCCAATGACAAACATCTCATTGTAAATAGTGCCAGCTCTCCATAACAATGTATCTTGGTTTCTTGGAGCAAATGGCTCTTTTCCCCTCTTATAGCTCTTGCTTTTCTACTCATCACTTGAGGCAAGATCCACAGGGGCTGATTAGTGTCTACCAGGAGTTGAAGTCCCTAAAACTTCAGCTGGGTTTTTTTCTTGGCCATAAGAGCAGCTGTACTGATTAATCATATTTCCTCTGACCCTCATTTTATTGCTGATGGGTTGATGTATTTGTTCACATACAGGTGTAAAGAAATGTCTAAGGGTCCTGGCTTCCTGGCAGGCACCGGTTGGTCTTCACCTTGGTCTCTCCACAGCCTTGAGTTGCATCTTCTTTTTCTTTTTGGCCTTCATAAGGGTCATGAATATTATGATAGCATTGATATGGACCTACTCCTTAGGGCTGTTAGTTTTAGGGTCACTCTCCATATACTCCAAGGCTTATAGTATGTCAAAGCCTTCAACATCCTGTCCAAAGATACTGTGCTCCTTTTCCAGGTAAGTACAAGCGGATAAAGAACTGAGATTTGCTGCTATTTCACCTGAATTGGCCAGACTGCTAATTCCTAGAGCAGTGCGTGAAAGATTGGGCTGGAAATAATCTTTGAGGGACTTTCAAAACATGACTCCCCACCCATTTCTGTGACAGAAGGGTTGCCCCCTTGGATCCCAAAGTTCCTGGTGAATCTATGAATGATGTTGCCATACTCAATGCTTAGTGCAAAGCTGGATGAAGTTTTCCTAGGATGTTGGTATCGTGTCACAAGACAGCTCTAACTGCGGTCACTCCTGTTGGTGTCCATGTAGCCCTTATTTACAAACTGGCTTGTCTTCATCAATGGTGACTCCTTTGTGCATGATCTTCAGAACTATGCTGATGGAGGTGAAGGAAGTGCAGACCTTCCCTGTGAAACATTGGGTGGTGCTTAGCTTATCCACTTTCCTCTTCACAGGGTGGCCACCAGAATCTTCTTTGAACTCTTTGTAAAGTGAATACTAGGTCTCTCCTGTCCCTGCATTAATTTTTTTTTTTTCAAATAGTAAGATGGGTCTTCCTTGGTCTTTTCTGTACCTGCCTCTATCATTTATCATTTTTGTGTTGTCCTTAATGAGAAAGAAGTTAGAAATACTGAATTGTCCAAATTGATGGGGCCTTGGAGAGTGATGATGTGCTGCTGGAAGATGGGCTCCTTGGTCACAGGTCTCAGAAGTGCTCAGGCTGGATGGTCAGCTGCCCCACCGCCTTGTAGGATTGGGTGCCAGTCATCCTGACGGCCAAGATGTGGGTGTTGATAAACTCAGTGAACAGCACTAAGCAGTAGCTTTTTCCTTCATTGTTTTTGGCAAGTTCAGCTTGATTAGGGACCTCACATCTAGTTTGTTTCCATTTCTGTAATTGATTCCATACTTCTTAAGCCATGGAATGATGATTTGCATGTCAAAGACAATTTCTTCAAAAGGGCAGACTGAGTGGTCAAATGGTAGACCACGAAAATTGTGGAATAGCAGGCTTTTGGTCACCCTTTATAGAAACGAGTATATTCAATAAAGGTAATGTACATCTTGTCCTTGTGGTGCATTTATTTCTCGTGTTGGTTATGATGAGGGAAAGTAGTGAGAACAGAAAATAAATAAATAAGTAAACTGCAGAAAACTTAGATCCTGAGCTTTAGCAAGACTTTTGACTACTACATGTTCACAAGTGGGTGCTTGGTATACCAGGATATGAAAAGTTTTAAAATACACCCACATACTATAGTGTTTGTAATAATAGTTAGATGTACACTAGTACCTGAAGAAAAAAAAACTTATAAGCATTCTATATGATCTTAAAATATCAAGAGGTTTTATGAAACAATGTAACTTTTAGCATCAGAATGGCATCACACTTATTTATCTCTTTACAGTGATCAAATTCAGAATCTTGTTATTCCTCACCCCTCCAGATCCTTTCAGGATCTTTCTTCCTATTCACCTACTCCAGATTCTGGGGTTCTCCTATCACATGTGTTATTCTGTGTTATATAGCTTCTTTTAAACTGGGAAGAGCCATTACACTGTATTCATTCACCCATATATTATTATGCATTGGTTTAATCAGATAAAGTCAACAAAAGGATTATAGTTCTGAGGAAAGATAAGGAAAGAGGTGATGTAGCCTCAGGAAGGTATGCATGAAAAGAGCTCCAGTGAGATTAGAAGCATTTCATGCTTGGGGGGAGCGAAGGACTAAAAACATGAAGACCATGTTACTTACTTCCCTATTTTGCCTGAGGCTGAGCCAGGTCAGCAATGCAATCATTGTACAAAGTAAAGTAGATTGACCCACTTTTCTAAAGATGTCATATAAAATTTACATGATCTTCAGAGTCTAGCAACATTATATTGAATATAGACTTTATATCTGACAGCCAGAGTTAGTGATGCTAACATTGACTTGAGTAATGAACTCTCATTACGTGGGTATAAATGTATAACTTTGTCTCAAATGAGGTCTTATTTACAGTAAACATTTTTCCTTGTTAAGATATGACTTGGTTTATTGGGCATAGCCACATAATGTGAAAGGTGCAGGCACTGGACTCCATCTTGGAAGCACAGATACTGCATTAAAGTAAAACTGCCATCCAAGATAAATAATGCAGATGATATGTTTTAAAACATGTCAGATTCTCTTAAGTGTATTTTTCTCCTTTAAACTTTGATAAGCTTAGATAAATGTTTTGTGATTGGCCTTAACTGTTGATCACAGGACGATATAAGATAGCTAATAAAATAGATCAATGTTTTGCTGTGGTTAGTTTGGATGGAATGTAATACTGTTTCACTGAAGTATAACTGACTTTTTTCTTTTCTTTTTTTAAACTTGTCATGGCTGTATGACTTCATGAGAGAGAGGGGGGAGAGAGAGAGAGAGAGAGAAAGAAAGAAAAGAAAGAAAAAAAGAAACAGAAAAAGAAAGACCTTACAAACTTTGAAATGACTGATACTTAGACGTATCTGAACAAAGTTAATTATAATTTTTATCTAGCTCACTTTAAATACAGTATATTACTTTTTTAAAAGTTGCAATTAAGAGTATATTGAGTTATAAATATTAACAATATTGAATCATAAATATTAAAAAAGATACTGTTGGTAGGTACCAAAAAGTGAGAGTGTGAATTATATTCTGCAGCTCAACTTGGAAGTCCAACAGTCTCAGAGAAGCCTCTGTTATTGAAATCTCTCTGAAATAGACTGCATGCATATTTAACCCAGCAGCTTTAGGCATCCAGAGAAGGAGGAGGGGAAATCAAAAGTAACATATTAAAATTAACATCAAGTCATGTGTCTTTTTTCTTCGAGGTTTAGAGTCATTTTTAACACAGATTGTAACTTGATTTGAAATTTAAACACACACATACATACAAGTTTGCTAGCTGGAGAGTTTCCAGGTCTGGGGGAGGGGAGGTGACAATTGGTGCATTCAGTACAGAACACGTGTAATGATAATAAAGTTGATTGGTTGATCTCCACAGCTCTCTTACCCTCTCTCTCTTTCTTTCTGTTGAGTAGTTCAGCTGGGGGTGGAAGGGTTCTCCCTCGTCTCACCCCCTCTCCCCCCCAAGAAGACGTAGGTTGATAACCATTTTTATTGTTCTGTTGATGAAAAATAAACCCTGTTTTAGCAGTTTGAGTGGCTACATTAAAAAGAAAATTGAACCAGGCCCTCTTTTCCTTTCCCTCTCCTACTGGACGTTGGGGTGGGGTTATTTCTCTAAATCTTCTAGGGGGTTTAGGGTTAGCTTAACGCTTCTGCCTCAGGGCAGAGGCGGGGGAGGGGAAGAAATGCAAAAGGCTTGAGAAGCGCGTTGGGCTGAGTGAAGTGTGGAGTGGGAAGCTTATGTCTGAAACCCACCCCTCCCCTGGATACCAGGCAAAGGCAGTGAGAGTCGGAACCAGCTGATGCCGCTGCTGCTGCTTCCCGTTTCCAGGGTGAAATTTTCACAGCAGCTAATTCTAAAGGGAGGAAAAAAATCCCTAACCAGCAGCGGAGAAGATCCTATCACTCAACCAAAGCTATGTAACCTTTTAGGCAGGCTTTTCAGAGAAAGCCGCATTTAAAAGCCAGCATTCACGGTCCAAAATACGGGCCGGGAATCAGAGCTGGTATGAAAATATGAAAAGCCTCTTTACACCCTGAGTGTTTGAAACGATCCGATGAGCATAGGAAGTGCTTGCCAACGCTCTGGCGGCTGCTCGTGCTGCCGCTGCCGCCGCTGCTGTTCCTCACAGAGGGCTGAGCAGAGCTAGTCCTGGTTTCAGCACCTCCGACGCTGGACAGCTCTCTGCACGCCGCACCGCCGCCTGCCTGCTTTTTCCCACTCTCGCTTTGCATTACTGGAGATGCATCTAAATTACGTCCTGTTCAACAACAAGTAGATTTTTTTTTCCTGTACGGGAATTACAGTAGACGATTCTATCAATTAAACTGCATTTTCTTCTTTACGGATTTGGCTGTCAGGCGTATTTATCCCGATCTCCCCCCACCTTTGCAGGAACGAGTCTTTGGGAACGTGGTCCACCCAGGGATGTAAAACTGTGCTTACCGATGCATCCCATACGAAATGCTTATGTGATCGTCTCTCTACCTTCGCCATTTTGGCTCAGCAACCTAGAGAAATAGTAAGTAACAAAGGGAAAACACGGCTTTAATGCAAAGGCAGGGAGATTGTGGCTAGTGTTTCTCCAGGGAACTGCATTTTAAACGGGGAAATGGAAAATGTTGCAGGGTGGCAAAATTGGTTTCATCTCCTTAGCTACAGTAGCTCGGTGAAATGAATTCTAGTTGGTGTGCTATAACTAAATTCTACTCAATATTATGTCTTCTAACTTGAAATTTCTGCAGTATAGTTTTGAGGATGTACTCCAATCATGTTAGTAATATGCTGCAAACTTTCAAATAAAAATAATTGCCAACTTAACCTTTATTTTAAAATTGGAAAGCTGTTCTGGGGAATTTGAGAGGATACTGTAGCAGAATGAAGACCCCCAGACACTAGCCAAACATATTGCATATCTGCATTGGATATTTTCAGTACAGGGTTTCTGGGGGTGTCCTTGGAGATATTTATATGTATAAAATAAAATGAAGTTTTATGGAAGCATGGCTGTCAGGAACTGTAAAATAATTCTTTAAAAGTATATAGGTCTTGCAAATATAGTTTCTTAAAGAGACAGCTGTAAGAAACTGCCTAAAAAGAAAAATAATATCCTCATCAGGTGTATTTTGAGAAAATATTGCAGAAATTGAAATACTGAAAAATAATTATTTGAGTAAGTGTGACTTTCTGCCTAAATTTGGCCTAAATGAGCATTACTCTTCTTACTTACTCTGATAACAAAAATATCTAGTATAATTTGATGTGAATATCTAGGTTTTAGAACACACTTAATCTTAAAGTGTATTCCTTTCAACTTCCTATTTTAAAAATATGAAAAACAGAAGATTTCATTGGTTACTGTCATGCTAGTATCTAAGGAAAGAAACCTCTCAGATCAGTAAATGCCCATAATCCTTATATATGTTTTAAAAGATTTAAGACTTGTTTTTCAAGGTCATTTGTTTAGGGACTGAGACTGGCATTGTGTAAATTATCTGCACATATTTTGTTCATAGAGTAAAATCACAAAATGTATTTGAAGGTCTTAAATTTGACATTTGATTTTCTTCTATATCCTTAGAGGCCAAGAAAGTGGAATTTAATGTGAGAATACTTGACTTAGAACAAAGTTGTCAAAACTCGGGAAGTTTGAAAATTTTTCAGTATCTGTATACTAGATTTAGGTAATATCAAGTTGTAAATGAGAGTCTCAAGATAAATTTTACCAAAACTCATATCGTGAAATGACTGAACTGCAGTTGGTTGAAGGAAAAAGAATGCTGCTTCAAATTTCAGCTAGAGAAAATTTAACATGTGAACATTGGCTAAGTTGTAGTTTTAGGTGTTTATTTTAGAAAGATATAAGTGGGTAACAGCCATAATCAACTCTAAAGACTTTATTACTTCACAGTGAGGAGAGAGGGCTAGAATTAGCCATTGTAAAGGTTGAGGATATGTGAACAAAGTAGATTCATGGTTAATTATCTGGTAACTGGAACAACTATGTAGGCTATTTTTGAGTGATAGGTTAGTTTTGATGAGTTTAGAAGTTATTCGAATTTGTTTTTAAATTTGTCTTCTTTTGTTGTGTGCTTCGTTTACATTTACAGATCATGGAATCCTCTGGTACACCTTCAGTTACCCTAATAGTAGGCAGTGGTCTTTCTTGCTTGGCCTTGATCACCCTAGCAGTTGTCTATGCAGCATTATGGAGGTATGTAATCAATCGATAGACTTGTAATGGGATTCGTGGTTGTTTAGTTAAATAGGGAATGTGATAACCATTATATATCTTCTGTCTTCTTAACTTACAGAGAGCAGTATTTTCCAAGAGTTACAATCACTGTGATTGGGATATAATAAATAAGCTATGTTAGCCTAATTTTTCTGCCTGTATTTGCCTGTGGTAAGAAAATAAACAAAACACACTTTTCTTCCCAATTCAAAGAATGGTAGACTTCAACAAGTTGCTTACCCCCAAGCATACTTCTCCTATGTCCCAAGTTCAGTCTATGTGTGGTTTCAATTTATTGCAACTGTTATTGAGCTCAGAGTACAATTGGCTCAGTAAAATTAATTTCTCTGTTTTAGAAATATAATCTGAGGTTTTTAAATTGTAAACATCTGCTTTCACTGTAACCCAGACAATGAGTAAAACTTTTTATAATATTAAAGCACTGACATAGTATTGCAGTGCTCTAGAAAAGGCCTCTTGGTTGAGTGTATTCAATAAGTCAGGTTTTAATGAATATATTGAAAGAAGTCATAAAACACATAAACAAGGGACAGTGATTTAAAAATTTTGTTCTACAATATTTTAAATTGTATCTGCTTGATATTCTATGGACATTTAGTATTTCTCTATGATTTCTTTTTATTCTTTTACTCAAAATTAGTCTGGTGAGGTTTATTACTTCTACTGTCATATTGGTAATGAATATATGATCATATGGCCAAACTTCCTAATGGATCTTTAAATATTAAATGTTGGATAATTTATATTCATTTTAATCATTAAAAATCACTAAAAACAAGTATTAGATTAGTAGATAGATAATATGTGTTATTTCCTAAATGTTTGCAATATTAGAATTGCAAAAGTAGATAGTTTTGCCTCAGAGATCTTCCAATCTTTATCTTTCCCTCAAAATAAAAAATAAATAAAATTAATTATAATTTAATGAGGAAAGTCATTTGATTTAACAGCCTTAACAAAAGAACTATTGTTTTCCATTATAATTTTTACTCTTTTGAAGGAAAGAATTGATTGCAAGGGATGTTTAAATGATCAAAGTATTATGATTTTTCATGCTTCATTCAAAAATAAAGTACACATCTTGGCCCATTAGCGCAAGTACATAATAGAAGTTCTGTCTTCCTGTGCGGGGCCTATCTGGTAGTGAAACACTGACAAAGTAGGACAATCTGATGTAGCTTGGCCAATTCCAGGAAGTAAAAAAAAAAAAAAAAGACTTAGTCGAGGAATGGTAGTGTAAGCAAAGAATCCTGATTTCAGGGTACAGCTAAGCAGGCATCGTCTTAGTGTAATGCAAGAACAAGATGATCAAAGACTGGGAAGAAGACCACTCTCCCATAATCGATCTTATGGCATGTTTTAAAATTTTATTAGTTTTGAAATATTTATTATTTTTTTTTTCATTTGAATGGAGAGAGAGAAAGGGAAAGTGAAAAAGCAAGCCACCACAGTCAGCCGGAACTTGAACCACAATCAGACCTTAACCAACACATCACCTATGGCCTTGTCACTTTTGTCTAAAGCAAGGCAGTATTTAAGATCCAGGATACTAGTAATCACAATTGCATCATACATCATACACACTAAAGTATTTAAATTTCATTTCTCAACACTTAAGGTCCAGGCCCTAGTTCCACCTGCTCTTCATCCCTCATGCATATAGCTAAGACAAGCATAAACATCATCAGTGTAAATGATATATAAAATTAATCAAAGCAATGCAGGGTTAATTTATTCATTAAAATTTTTCTTTAATTCAGAAAATCCAGGATAATCACACACTATGATAGTTTTCTAGGAGTTATTAAAACAGAGAATCTATCAAAACTTGACATGAACTTGAGAATTTTTAAAGAAAATACTAAGAAGACAAATCTGTATTCTAAAAGTTAATAGTCATCAACTCATCATCTACAAGTGAAAGAATTGAAGAATTATGAGCAATTTGAAAGGTGTCAAGACTCATGACTTATTAAATGAACCTTGTAGCATGATATATTCAATACATTTAAAAAACATCAAATTTACAATATAGTATTACTGTTTGGTAATAAACATGTTAAGAACCTACTGCCTTTTTTTCTAGTTAAAAAATTTAGAATTTTTTATCTTCCAATTATTACAATTATTTTATATATAATAAACTATTTTGAAATGTGTTGGTGTGCCATGTGTTCCATCAGAAATGTTCATTAGGGAACCAGCAGTTAGCGTAATGGCTATGTCGCTGGACTCCCATGTAGTCGACCACAGTTCGCATCCTGGACCCGGTGGCTTAAAACTCACACCGGGTGTGTGTGCGTGCGTGCCTAAGATCCTGAGAGGAGAATGCAGGAGAAGGGATTGCGGCGTGACCATCCCCCCTGGGGGGTGATTTCTCGCTTTCTGTCTCTCTGTCTCTGTCTGTCTGACGAGCGCACGTGCCCTATAGCGAAAAAACTTCTCCAAAAAAAAAAAAGAAATGTTCATTAAAAATTGAGTACCAGGGGCCAGCAGGTGGTGTTGTAGCTGAGGTGCTGAACTCCCATATGGCTCACTGCAGTTTGAGTCCTGGACCTGGCGGTTTGCCTTCTTCTCACTTTCTCTTTCCC
>NW_006160160.1:1928983-1937060 GCF_000334495.1 Tupaia belangeri chinensis
GCTTTCTTTCTGTCTCTCTCTGGTTGAATTTAAAATAATAATAATTATAATAAGTAAAATTAAATAAATAACTTTTAAAAAGAAGGAAAAATTGAGTACCAAAAGTTGTACTGCATCTGCAGACACATTCTGTAGAGTTTTATTGGTATATCAAAGATCAGTTGAGCACAGCCATTTAATCAGTGTATTGACATTTGCAAATTTTATTTAAAATGTTAGATGTAATATAAAAAATGTTGAAAGTTGAGACATGTCATAGTAATTTTTAAGGCAATGATGTAACTCAGTATTGATGAAGATGGAATCATCTAAAGACTTAAGAGTGGTCAGTTCTAAATGTCATGATTTTTCTATTTAGAGAGCAAAAAGTATTACTAAAACTCTTTTAATAATATAATCTGTGTGCCTGTGTTGTCATTGAAGAAATTAACATCAAATGAAAGGTTCATTTTGTGAAGGTTTTAAACTTTTTACATCTACCTCCCGCCCACAGAAAAAATGGACAACTTAATACTTGATGATGTCCTCAGGATCACAGTATGTGGCTTATTACGTTTTTAGCTAGTGAGGCAAGGTTCAAATCTGGAGGCCATTTTGTGCTGAGAATTGACCTCAGTGCTATTTGGGCTTGCTTTATAAAATAGGAACATTTCTTTTACAATAAAAGAACTCTTTTTTGTGTTTTATTGTTATTTTTATTTTGGCTTTGCTTTCTTTTCTGAAATATGTAATGACATGTTGAGCTTCTGCCTAAATATACTTCAGAGAGAGTGAGAGAGAGAGCGAGAGAGAGAACTTTGATAGATTTTACCTTCCAAAGAGTGCCTCCAAATCTTGGCACCCCTATCTAACACTGCATAGAAAACCCTATGCCTGCTGTGGAATGTGATTCCATGTTACACAAATTGAACAGGCTCAAGCACACAGCAAGCACAGCAAGCACAAGGGTGTCTTTTCGTTACTGTCAGTCGGTGATTTACCACAGGGTACAGTAAAGTAAAATAGCTGTTACCTTTTCAGGGTAAACAGCTGGTAACTCATTTGATTCTGAGCAGTTTTTTCAATGGCTTATGTTGTTGGTGCCCTTAAAAATTATGTAGCAGACGGTATATAAACACTTCTTCGTAAGGGTAAAACATGGCAGATGCCAAGTAATTTCCTAGCCTAATAGTGAACTATCATTTTTAGATTGGATTCATTTCTAGAGAGAAATATTCATTTTCTTTATTTTATTATATTTGTTCTTTTCTTTTCTTTTCTTTTCTTTTTAAACAATTATTCAGAAAAAGGAAAATGTGAAAGAAAGAGCCAGACTCCAAACAAGTGCTTGAATGAATGAAAGTGTTCATGGTTTTATAAATATATATAATCCACACATACATTTTTATGTGTATACATAAACAAAGGTGACACTTCAGAATATGTGTAGAGATTTTTTGTTTGTTTCTCAGTTTGTGCTGATTGAGTTATATGATAATAATTTTATGTGTATGTGTAATATATGCACATGTATACATATATTTTACATATGTACATACACACACACATATATACTCAGTTTTTGGAAAAATCATGACTTTTTTGTATAGAAAAACAGAAAAAAATACATCATGACTTTTCCAATAGCTATATATATATATACACACACACACACACACATATACATATATATATATAATTATGGTAATCTGTGACTACCCACAGGGATGTGTTTCTACACCTCAGTGGTTGCCTGAAAGTTTAAATATTAACAAATCCTTTATTTACTCTTCTTATACATACATACATATGATAAAGTTTAATTTACAAATTAGACATCTTAAGAGATTAATAAGTAATAATAAAATACAGCAGTTGAATAATATACTGTTAAAATAAAAGTCATGGGACCAGCGGGGCATAATGGTTACATTGCTGGACTCCCACATAGGTGACCATGGTTTGAGTCCTGGGACTAGCAGCTTTAACCTCATGCTGGGTGTGTGTATGTGTGTGTGCACATGCCCAATCCCAAGAGGGAAATGGAGGAGAAAATATTGCTGTATGACCATTTCTCACTTTCTGTCCCTCTGTCTCTCTGGTGAGCACATGCACCATATAGCAAAAATGTTTCTAAAAATAAATAAAATAAAATAAAAGTCATGTGAATGTGGTCTTTCTCTCTCTCTCTCTTATTCTCTCTCTCTCTCAAAATATCTACTGTACTGTACTGCACTCACCTGTTTTCAGACTGCAGTTGACCGCAGGTATCTGAAATTCTGTGAAGTAAAACTGGTTGGCAGGTTGGGGCTATTATGTACTGATTGACATATTCCTAGGATATATTATATTTCTAGTTTTGAAAAGTGTATCATGATAACAGATATGCAGCTTGGCTTTTCAGTAATGTCATATTGTCCACACTAGTGTCAAAGGAAAAATGATAATTCTGAAGGACTCATACACATGCCACGCCAATGTAAAATTTGGTCTTTAAGAATAACTATTATTAAACAACTGTTTTAGAAACTTTACTCCGATGAAGACTGTGATTCAGTGTTTTGTTTTTTTCCAGATGAATTTCATCAACTTGCACAGTACAGAATTCTCCATCTTTCTTTTGAATTTTAAATTTGAACATTCTTTCTCTCTTTGGCTAGGTACATACGATCTGAGAGGTCCATAATTCTAATTAACTTCTGCCTGTCTATCATCTCATCCAACATCCTCATACTGGTTGGACAGACTCAGACACATAATAAGGTAGGAGTAATAGTTACTCTAATTCTCTTCATGTGTTTATGTTTTGGCATGTAATTGGCTATTGATCATATTAACATGTATTCTAGACAAAATGAAGAACTTCTAGCAGAATTATTTTTCAAAACAAAATTATTTTATTAGTTGCAGAATTAAAATACTGTGTATTCTGGTGGAAATATATATTCTCTTGGATTAATTTCCTGCAGAGAGACAGGTTGTTTATAATATTAAAAATATATATTTGTTAAACATTCTGACAAAGTTCTGTAAGTTCTAAGCTTTTGAATTTTTATTTTAAAGAATCATTTTACTTAACTTTATTTACTTATTCACTATAATTTGACCAGAGGGGGGGGGGAGAGAGAGAGAGAGAAAAGGAGAGGAAAAATAAGAAAGAAAGCAAGCCATCAGGCCCAGGCCTCGAACCATGTTCAGTCATGTGGGAGTCCAGCACCCTTAACCACCACGCCACCTGCCTGCCACAGGCTTTGGATATTAAAGGCATAGATTTTTATTCATTATCCTAATTGGAATAGAATCTAAATGTGATAGGATATAATGTCTATGTTTTGGTCTAATTTATTAACATACAAATTCCTAAAGAGCAACTATATTGCTTACCGGTATAACATGGCTCTTGAAACTGCTCTTTAGTATAGGTAATAATCAAAGAATGTTGAGTGAGAGTTACTTAAGGTTTTATGCCTTTCAGAATTCCTACTTAATCAAAAGCATTTTGACGCTTAACTAACATTGCAGCTATTTAATTGCATGGTCATTTTTTAGCAGAATGTAAATTTCTGTTTATATGAATTGGCCAATTTATGAGTTGGAGGACCATGCTTTTTTCCAGAAATTACTGTCTTTACTAAACTGTTCTGAAATACATTTCAAGAAAACCAAATTAGCAATCCTAACTTACCAGAACCTTGAAGAGATTCTGTTGCATACTACTTTGATAACTTATTTGTCCATCAATCACATGGTTTTAGGCCTGTTCTTTCTTCAACTTTTTTATTGTCAAATATTAAAAGCTAATAATTGAACTTTTCCACCCACAAACTGTCATTTTTAAAAATCAAATGCATGTTTCAGAAGGTTCTTTTGATGTATTTGATACTTCTAGGACATGTATCAATGTCAAGGATAATGAATAGTCGGCTTATTTTGCTCGCCTAAATTCCTGAGACTGGTGATTCCCACCCAAAGGTTCCAATTTGTGTCTGGGTAAGCCCTAGTAGGCTGCTTATGTGATTCTAATGAAGGTTTTTCCTTGAGCCACATTACATTAGGCCTGAGGAAGGGCCCAAGGAAAGGTTACTAACTTAAAGAACTGAAACAGCAAAACCAATAAAGGACGGTATAGAAGGAAAAGCCCCTTTCAGGTATTTGAGCATTCATTTTTCCCCTCAAGTCTTTTCTGTCTCTCATTCTTAAAGAAAATGAAAGAATATAAAGTCTATTAAATCATAGCTCAGGTCCACATTATGAAATATTTAATATATTTTTTAAAAAGAAGTACATGACAAAAGAGAAAACAGAGAGAGAAAGGAGAATCAGAAGAGAGGGACATGCCAATTAGAATGAAGAAAGGAGAAGGATACCACACAACCAGCAGAGGAAAAAACCAAGGGCTGGGATCAGCAAATGGCTTAAAGGTTTTGTCACTGGACTCCCACCTGGATGACCATAGTTTGAGGCCTGGATCCAGCGGCCTAAAACTCACGCTGTGTGCCCAAAATCCCAAGAGGAGAATGGAAGAGAAGAGATTGCAGCGTGGCCATCTCTCCTGGGGTGGGGGAACAGGAGGGTGATTTCTTGCTTTCTGTCTCTCTGTCTCTCTGGAGAGTGCATATGCCCTAAAGCAAAAATCTCTCCCTTAAAAAAAAGTAATAATGAGGGTAAACAGGGATATAAGCAGAGAGCAGAGAACAAAAGGTAAAACAAAGAGGAAACGAAGGGGAAACAAGCTGAGACTGAAAGCTGTAAAGACTTAAGTGCTTACTAAATTATTCATGTCATCATTTTTTTTTTCATTTGTTTCCTTGATCTGAGCTTCAGGTCCCTTATTATGCTCATAAACTAGTTAATACCTTATTCTAAGTTCTTTAATTATTTGTCCTTGAGCCTCCACCTGGAAAAGGAGAGCTGCTACTATCTGCTGTAGTAATTATTTACTGAGTCCAGGAACCAGACAAAATCAAGCTAGAGTCAATTCGACATAGTTTGTTTTTCCCTACTAAATACTCTCTTCCTCTCATTTTTTTACCCTCTAAACACTCTTGAGTTATAGCTCTCATCAGACTATGAAAAACTACATACTCATCAGTAGGAAATATGCTTTTAAAGCTGTTTCATGCTGAACAGTAAAGTTTTTTTCAAGTTCTAAACTGCATGATAGAATAGAGTTCTCTGTAAGGTTTACTATACAGTGTAGTGATGAGGCTCTAAATCATTGGTGCCCAATGAAGATACAGTACAAGGCACAAATGCAAATCACATATGTAATTTAATGTGTGTGTGTGTATTATATAAATATCCAAAATTTTATCATTTTGACATATAATTAATATAAAGTTGTTTATTTCACAATCTTTTTAAGTCTTCAGAATTTGGTAAATATTTTCTAATTGAAATGCATTTCAGTTTGGTGTAACAGCAATTCATGGCTGCCTACAGCTGGTGACTACCATGGTGTGTGGGTACGAATACTAACAATATTTAGAAAGCAAAATTTTCTGAAAAAATTACATTCTGCCTGCTCAGTTTGGCCTTTACAAACCTCATTTTTATTTTGTTTTTTGTTTCGTTTTTCGTTTTCTTTTTCTTCACAAAAACAGCTTTTTGATACCTACAAATGATTTGAATGTCAAAGGCAAGATAAGTGTAGTTTACTTTTTATTTCTGATGTTGAGGAATAGCTGGTGTGGGCTTATTAAAAGAAGAAAAGTAGTATGGTTTGGTTTCTCCCCAGGTAGCTAACTACAGAATAGATTCCATGTGGCTTTGAAACCATAGAGGTTATATTCCAGATTGACTATGTTAATTTGTGCTATTGCAGTTATTGATGCTTATGGGGAGGAGTGGGTAGTAGGTGGTGGTAATGATGAAAAAATGGGAACTGTTGGGTTTCTCTTAAGCGATATTAATTTTGCTTTACTAGCTCTGTGTAGATATTCTTGCAGACCTAGGAAAATTCATATTAAAGTGACAACAAGAGAAAAATTTTAAACACTGGGATTTTATGCTGTCATTCTCAACAGCATCAAGTTTTCCAGAATGAGTAATAGGATATTTTATTATATGTGTTGAATTTACCCTATTTGATTTTATACGTGAGATTTTAGTATGTGAATGGTTTTACCTATTTTACTAAACTTTGGTTTAGTGATTTCTCGGAAAAAAAATAGGAAGGTAATATGCAAAGTATATCATTTGTATAAATTATGGTCTGTATAAACTCTAAGCAGCTATTTTTAAGTAGCTATAATATTGATTGGCGGCTACAGTATTTTTTTTCCTGTTGTTGTAGGACTCTCCATGCAGTGACTATTTTGTAATTGATCAGAGTCTTATCTTTGAATTCGCTGATAAGTTTTAATTGATACTTGAGCATTTTTTACTTGGAGAATGGAAACATCTTCTGAGCATTGTCATGGCTGTTGCGTGAAAACTGGTGCTTGATAGTTATGTCCAGAGTAGTTTGAAGTGTCATACCAGGATTTTTTTCTGAATTGCCTGTTGAAATTTAATTGACCTGATTATCTAACTATGGCATATCTCTGTTTCCTTTTGAATTGGGGTAGAAATAAGCCAAAATAATCCATTGTTTAAACTATGCATTATTCAAATCCTTAGACTGTGAATTCAATTGTTGGCAACCAAGTAAGGAAGCAAATGCTATTTCTTCTATTTCTTACTACAATGCAGTTGTAAAATTTAATTATAACCCGTTTCATTATATTTTGAGCTTTTCCATAAAATGACCTTGTCCTTTGATCTTCTCGTGCATTTCAAAATTTTAAGCAGGGGTTCATGTATCACTCAAATGTTAGTTGTTTGTGAAAAGTTGTCTTTACACTGGAATTATGCACGTGTTTTTTGTTGAGCCATGTCATCTTATTAACTCTACTTTGTAAAAGCAGAGAATATTTTGGAAACTAATTCAGAGAAGGACTTTCTTATGACTATTATATACACTCTCTAGATAATCTTTAATGTCATTTTTCACATTAAAGATTTTGTAGTTTTCTTTTCAACTGATGAACGTCAAAATTTGATAATACTCTTGGGAACCAGCAGTAATCACATAATCATACCGAGCAGCACGCACATAATCATACCAGCAGCACGCACATAATCATACCGAGAGTAACAACAACAACATTATAAAATAAATTGCAGACATCTTTGGACTATGTATAAAAGTTTATATTTAAAAAAAAATAGTCAGTGGGAGAGGTCCAAGTTATAGTAGCTTTCATCTTTTTAAAAAAATTTTTTGGAGAGGTTTTTGCTATAGGGCACGTACACTCACCACACAGAGAGAGACAGACAGAAAGCGAGAAATCATCCCCTCCCAGGTGGGATGGCCACACTGCAATCCCTTCTCCTCCATTTTCCTCTTGGGATCTTGGGCATGTACGCACACATACCCAGCGTGAGTTCAAGCCACCAGGTCCGGTACTCAAACCATGGTCGACTACGTGGGAGTCCAACGACATAACCATTACACCAACTGCTGGTCCCCTGTAGCTTTAACATTAAGAGATTTAAGAGTTGGGTCAGTAAGAGGTTGAGGAGTTAGATTCCACATGGCCGACAGCACAGTTTGAGTCCTGGAATTTAGTGGCTTGAAAATCATGCCAAGTGCATGTGTATGCATGTGTGCCCAAGATCACGAGAGAATATGGCATGGCCATACCTTTAGGGGATGATTTCTCACTTTCTCTCTCTCTGGCTCTCTCTCTCTCTCTGGTGAGCATATGTGCTCAATGGCACCAATTAAAATATATATGTATATGTGGGGGGGGGGCGATGATAAAGCATGTGTCTTACCACCTACCCAGGAGATGTATGCACTCAAATGTGTAATTAAACACAAGATTGATGTACTTTGATTTTGTTTGATTCATTGTAATTTTTGCCTGAGGATGCATGCACTCAGCAGAGAGAGAGAGAGACAGATGGTACCCTCCACAGGGGAGCTTACACTGTAATCTCTTCTCCTCTGTTTCCCCTCATTTTAAGATCCAGGGCATGCATGCACGCAGGTGTCCGCTGAGTGTGTTTTTCACACCTTCAGGTTCAGGACTCAGATCCTGTAGTCTGTCGT
>NW_006160160.1:1937679-1949936 GCF_000334495.1 Tupaia belangeri chinensis
CCAACGACATAACCATTACACCAACTGCTGGTCCCCTGTAGCTTTAACATTAAGAGATTTAAGAGTTGGGTCAGTAAGAGGTTGAGGAGTTAGATTCCACATGGCCGACAGCACAGTTTGAGTCCTGGAATTTAGTGGCTTGAAAATCATGCCAAGTGCATGTGTATGCATGTGTGCCCAAGATCACGAGAGAATATGGCATGGCCATACCTTTAGGGGATGATTTCTCACTTTCTCTCTCTCTGGCAAGCTTGCGTACCCTATAATAAAAACTGTCAAAAAGAGAGAGAGAGGGAACCAGCAGTTAGCGTAATGGCTATGTCACTGGACTCCCACCTAGTCAACCATGGTTCACGTCCCTGACCCGGTGGCTTAAAACTCACGTCAGGTGCGTGTGCATGCGTGCCCAAGATCCCAAGAGGAGAGTGGAGGAGAAGGGACTGCAGCATGACCATCCCCCTTGGGGGGTGATTTCTTGCTTTCTGTCTCTCTGTCTCTGTCTGGCGAGCGCATGCACCTTATAGCGAGAACCTCTCAATAAAAAAAAAAAAAGAGAGAGAGAGAGAGAGAGAGAAAACTAGGAGTCAAATAAAAGTCCTCATTGACAGAAACAGAAGATTTTAAATTATTTGGGAAAGGCATAATTATTAGCATTTTAGGAAGAATTTCTTTTATGACTGTGTGTGGAACATTGAATTACATAACAAGCTGTGCTTTCAATTCAGTCTTGCAAAAGATATAAAAATTCTTTCCTAGAACACTTTTTAAAAGGTCACATACTCTACAACTTGCTTTTTTTTTAAAACTTAATCTTATTTTTTTAGTCTTTATAAAGATGTTGTTAGGTTTTTGCTCTGTAACTTACATAGTGATAATTAGTACTGAGATAGGCCAGACTAAAGGGCTGTAGTCATTTTAACAAAAGCTGCTCTTGTTTGATTAGAACTGTAATTTTTTAGAAAGTAAAATCTTGAATTTGGATACCTCTATTGGGTCAAGCACTCTCTCATTCACTTGCGTTTCCCATGACTTTCTTTTTGCCTTAGTTTCAGCTCTTTCACGTATTTATTTAGATGCCTAACTTTTGACCATGTGTTTTTAACTTCTGAGAAGGAATATTGAATATATGCTTTAGGCTCTCCATTCTGTACTTCCTGTTACCCTGATACCTACCTGAAGCAGGAAGAGGAGATGCAGTGCTGCAGTGCTTGAGTTGGGGATGAATAAGAGGAAGATTTTTTTTTTCTTTTTTTTTTTTGAGAGGTTTTTGCTATAGGGCGCGTGAGCTCTCCAGAAAGACAAAGAGAGACAGAGAGATGGTCACGCTGCAATCCCTTCTCTTTCTTTCTCCTCTCTAGATCTTGGGCACGCACGCACACACGCTCGGTGTGAGTTTTAAGCCATCAGGTCTGGGACTTGAACCGTGGTCGACTACATGGGAGTTTAGTGACACAGCCATTATGCTAACTGCTGGTCCCGAGCAAGCATTTTTTTAAAAGAATTATTTCCTTTATATTTGTCATCATCATTATTTTTTAATTTGGCTAGAGCAAGGCATACAGAGAGAGAGAGAGTGAGTGAGAAAGCAAGCTGCCAGGTCCAGGACTTGAACCATAGTCAGCCATGAGGAGTCCAGCGCCTTTAACCACCATACCACCTGCTGACCCCAAGAGCAAGCATTTTAAGTCAAGTAGAATTATACATCCTCATTCTGCTACTTCTCCTAATTGTATGATCTTGAGCATGATAGACAGGCTATACAGCCTCGCTTTTTGACAAGGTCACATGAGCTGGAATCTAAAAGCTGGAATCTAAAACCCAGAGTCTAGTACTTTATAAGCACTACGTAAACATCAGCTGCAATTAAAGTAAGGATAATGATGACTCCCAGATGTACCTCTGATTTTGTCCTTCTTTTCTGAACTTACACTTCCTTTGCTTTGTATATTAATAGAATGCTTTTTCTATAGTGTCCAATTCAATTACCTAAGGCAGAGTTCTAAGAAGTATCCTTAACATTTACTTCTTCCTCATGGAATAAATCTAATAAATCATACACCTGTGCCAGTCAAATTCTCAGATATTGCATTGTCGGAAAAGTCATAACTTACTTTTATGTTTTTCTATACAAAAGTGTGTCGTGACTTTTCCGACAACCCAGTATTTCCCACATTGTTTCTTAACTCTATCACAAACGGATCATTTTCACGTCTGCCACTTCCAGCATTGTCAGGCTCACTCTTTACCTTATAGTTCAAGTGATGTAACTGAAATCCAAATGTAGCACTCCGTTCCCCTGTGTAAGTGTTTATTGTTGCCTGAGCTCTTATAGAATTGAACTGCACTCAAAGAAAGCAATGAGCATATTTCATTTATCTGTAAAGATTTCTATTTATCACTTTTCTTGTAATTATGTATTAGAACTCAAGAATAAATGTTACTTGAGAAAGATTTCCATAGTTTATTCAACTTGAGAAAATACTGATCTTAAAAATGACCCATGCTGGGGCCAGCAGGTGGTGTAGTGGTTAAGGCGCTGGACTCCTCCATGGCTGCCTATGGTTCAAGTCCCAGACCCAGCAGCTTGAAGCTCACATAGGTTGTGTGTGTGTGTGTCTGTGTGCACGTGCGCGCACACCCAAAATCACAAGAGGAGAATGGAAGATAAGTGACCCATCCTGCCCTCCCCACCTTCATTCTGTTTTACTGACTTTGGTTTTATTGCACCAGCAATGCCAAATGCTTACGGGTTGTCAAAATCAATCTGTGGACCCAGCTGTTGGGACAGTGGGAATGCTAGCATCTTACAGTATTAAAAGCCATATGACAACCACAGTTGGAACCCCAGGTTTGTATGGTTAACATACCATGCACACACACAGGAGTTTTCAAGATCCTGAGAGCTGGAGGGCTGGGGCAAGGGGAGAGCACCATGACAAAACCCTGATAAGGGTATTTTCTCTCTACCCCACCCCCACACAGACACATGTGCTTCCTATCATTAACAAAAGGGAAAAAATCAACTTATGATTTCTTGTTCCACACTACCCATCCCCACACAGACACATGTGCTTCCTATCATTAACAAAAGGGAAAAAATCAATTTATGGTTTCTTGTTCTACACTATAACTCATTCTGAAGTCCTGTTCCACTATCTCGGCCCCATCTGATTGCCCAAACATCTCCATCTGGATTGTGCTCATTCTCTGACACTCCACTCTTTTCCCTCTCTAGGAAACTCTCATTCTTCTTCTGGGAAAACAGCTGCTCTGGTTTCCATGGTTCCCAGTCCATACCTACTGTCTTTATTATGTTTACCTGTTTCCAACAAGACTGTACATTTCTTAAGGCAGAACTAGGTTATATTCTTTCTTAAATTTATTGCCAACATATAGTCTGTATATAACCAGCATAAAATAATATTGAATGAATAAGTAAATGAATTTATTCATTTGAACAAATCATTTGGACTTGTCTGTGAATTTAATAGCTGTAGTTAGTTTTATAAGAAGTAGAGTCATCCATTCTACACGAATTTCAGAAAATATGCTGATAAATATTATTTTCCTATGTCTTGTTTTAAACTCTAAATTGATTGATGGCTTGCTTTACAGGTGATCTAGTTCCTGAATTTTAGTTAACAGGACCGAGACAACTAACAGATGTGTATCTTTACACGTGATAAGTCACATAAGCTAATCTTCTTAATTTTAAAAAGAAAAGTGCTTATTCTTTTCATTGAAGACATATTCTGCTAATAATGTCCCAAATGTGTGCTTATGGTGTCACAAATGTATGTGTGAGCTTCATAACTGAAGCCAAAGCTTTCTATTTAGATTTATTTATAATCTAATTTATTGACTTTCTATGATGTTTGTAAAAGGATTTGAATGTAATAAGCTTATGTATGATTCATTTGGGTCTGTTTTGAGGTATCTTACCAATGCTGCTAGGGTTCTCCTAGACTCTTGAAAATCTTTTATCAAACAAATGAGCAGAATGATTGGTTAATTTCTTGATCTTCTCAGGGTGTGAGAAACGAAGGATTATTTTGCCTTGTTGCTAAGCAGTTAACAAAGTGAGAGACAGTAGTATCGCAGAGATTCTTGACCTTAACCTCCTAGGCCCATGATTGTACATTTCCAGTCCAGTTTTGTGTGGAAGAAACCAGAGACTACATTTATATATATCTCCCATTTATACTGTTCTACTTGAACACATTCTACCATATTTATTTCCATATGACTTTTGAGGTTTACTTCTTGTTCCAACTTTAGTTCTCTCTTTTTTAGTTTTATACATTCCTTCCATATTGTTTTGAAAGATGACAAGTCTTGCAGTTTTCCTGTAAGATCATGTCTTTTATTTTAGCATATTAAATTTCATATCCATTTCAAATTAACTGACTTTTGAATTTTCTTGGAAACTAATTTCTCCATTTTTATTTAACTTCTTTCTTGTCATTTCTAAGAGTTTCTTAAATCCACTTATATCTTTCTCTAATTCCCATTTTTCTTTATTTCTTGGTCCAAATTATATTCTGGAATTTGTTTTAACTCTCTCTTTTTTATTTTTTAGTTTTGGAGAGGTTTTCGCTATAGGGCACGTACGCTCACCAGAAAGACAGAGAGAGGCAGAGAGACAGAAAGCGAGAAATCACCCCCCCGGGGGGATGGCCACACTGCAATCCCTTCTCCTCCACTCTCCTCTCGGGATCTTGGGCACGCATGCACACGTACCCGGTGTGAGTTTAAGCCGCCGGGTCCGGGATTCGGACCGCGGTCAACTATGTGGGAGTCCAGCAACATAGCCATTACGCTAACTGCTGGTCCCAGTTTTAACTCTTTCTTTAACTGTTCCTTTTCATCCTCAGATTTCTTCTTTTCTCCTCCTTTTGCCTCTCTAATCTCACATCATTTCCAAATGCAGCAATCTCTGATGTTCTGAGACCACATTATTGAAGTCAGATTTAAAATAGGGCAAAAGATCAGTATGAAAAATGGACTCAAGACAAGCAAAGAAGATGAAGGTAGGATTATTTGACTATAAGGATTTCCTGAAATGGTTGAGATGTCAGGAGTCAACCTCAGGGGTCATGGATGCCAGTTTGGAAAGTCAGCGACCGTTTCTTAAGTACGACACCAACACTAGACAAAACTCCCGAAGAGTAAACATTCATTCAACAAAGAGAAGCAGAACACAAGTTTCATCCTACTATACATGTAATTGCTTTGAGAACATCAGGCCAACTTTCATGATTTTCTGCTCATTTATCCTCAAGGAGTTGTACAAAGTGTCCTTCAGGTAATATTAGGAACTCTTTGACTTGGCCAGTCCCTACTCTGAAGCTCCACTGCCCCTGCTTTGGGTGGCCTTCATAAATTCTCAGTTGGCACACCATAACATTTCTCTGAATTTGGTCTACTTCTTTAGCCTTTGTTTGCATTAGCCCATCTTCATATTATTTGAGAAAGATTTGCAAAAAATAAATAAACACCTGAGTGTATCATTGCTCTGCTTAAAACTCTACAGGTCTATAGAGCTTATGAGATTAACTCCATGCTCTGAACATTGTTCATATTCAGAGCTGCCCCAAGTATATAAGCTGACTTTGTGGCAAAGAAAAGAAAGGCACCCTTTCTAGATAGATGAGCTTAAAAATAATCGTTATCTCTCTAGGCCAGTGTAATTTCCAGCAGTGTCTCTAACTTGGCAATAAAGTTGGACTTCAGCCTCTCTTTCTGTTCCCTTTGGGGGCGCTGTCTTTGTACTTACCAAGGAGTCTTGTGTCTAGATGAACTATACTTCCCTCTGTGCTTTTGCACTTATTGTTTACTTTTTCTGATGAATTCCTTCCATACTTTAGAAATTGGCTTTTTTTAAGAATTATTTTATTTAATCTTATTTGTTACTATTATTATTATTATTATTCATTTGACCAGAGAGAGAGAGAGGGAAAATGAGAAAGTAAGCCATCAGGACTGGGACTTGAACCACAATCAGCCATACGGGAGTCTAGCGCCTTAACCACCAAGGCACCTACTGGCCAGGAATTTGCTTATGTACTTTATCTTAGTAAAACTCCTTCAATTTTATTTTCTACTTCCACAGTATATGATTTTGTTACTATTATTATTATTATTATTCATTTGACCAGAGAGAGAGAGAGGGAAAATGAGAAAGTAAGCCATCAGGACTGGGACTTGAACCACAATCAGCCATACGGGAGTCTAGCGCCTTAACCACCAAGGCACCTACTGGCCAGGAATTTGCTTATGTACTTTATCTTAGTAAAACTCCTTCAATTTTATTTTCTACTTCCACAGTATATGATATATATACATCTACCATTAGTACCAATGACATTATTCTTTAACTGTTCATTTACTGTTCAACTTTCCCCATGCATTCTCAAGGGTGATATTTCCCTCTTTTTTCCAGACTTTAAAATCACTAGTAGTAGTCATTGTTTTATACATGTTATAACATCAGTGACTGTTGAATGAATGAATGAGTGAAGTTAGGTCTCTGTTAGTGAGCGATAAGATAACAGGAAAACTGGGGTATGGCCACTTCTGCATGGGGAGGTCGATTTGAAATCGCTGCAACACAGGTCAATTTTTTCTTATCATCGTTGTTTTATGATGAGATTGGAGTTGAGGAAAACACTGAAGACTTACAGAATACTTTAGAGACACTTTTCTGGTGAGAGATGGTTGAATTAAATCATACTTTATCATGGTTCGGGGATATCTGAAAAAGAATTTGAGAGGTCGAGTGGCTCTCCAGGAATCTTAACAGAAAATATTGATGATTATTCTCCCTTGGAATCAAACCAGTAGAGAAAATATAATTTTTTCCTTAGGCATGATTTTTCATCTTTCCCCTTCTCTGTAGATAATATGAAGTGGTCAGAAGTTTAGCTAATTTTGAACAATAAAACCATGTTGTAGTACAGCTGATAATGTTAATGAGAATTCTTAATACATTGTAAAATAATAAACTACAAAATAAACAGTGCAGAAAATGAATTATCTTAATTCACAGATATTATCACACACACCAAAAAAAAATCTGAAAGAAACTTGAGATACGTTATAATAAACTTTTTAGTGACCCATTATACCAGCTTTGAGGCTTTGAGACTATGCCTATCTTGGGGGTGAATATTGGGTAAAGAGGGTTATTTAGGTTATTATCACTAAAAATCTTTGATTAAACAAAAGTTATCTTATTGGGAGATTAGAATGGTGTGGAGAATACATTACTCCTTTCACAAATACTTGAGAGAAGGGTTGATAAACTACTGTGGAAAAGAGCTGTTCAGTGTGTACTTTATACTTTATAGGCTATGTTGTCTGTGTTGAATGTAATTAGCCATAGATATAAAGGAATAGGCGTGGCTGGATTAGACTTGGACACATTGTTTGCCAACCCTGAGCAATTCTGAGTTTTCTAGAAGCATCTAGTGTACAAATGGAAGAATCACAATGTAAGGTGAGGTCAGCCCATTTTTAGACTGATGCTTTTATGTAAAAATGACTCCAGTTCTGAAGTGTCTACCCAAGGTTCCTGAAGAACAGCAATAAGAGACCTTTGGCAGTTTCTGAAAAGGTTTCTGCCGAGATAAAAAAAAAGAGTGCAAAACATTTTGAATTCTTTCTTTACAGCAAGAACTAAACACAGAATTTCTCCACTTAAGGTGTCTATTGGTTACAAGTATATAAAGAGTATAAAATAAAGCATGAATCAAATCACTCACGACCGAAGAAAGGCATTTTATAAACTGAAGAAGCTAAAAGCAGCTAACCAGTCAGTGCCCAGTGTAAGAGACAACAAAACTGGTCCTCGTTGTAGAAGAAAACTTCATAAATAGACCAATAAATGTTAATGTTCTTGTTAAAGAAAGTCTCTCATCTGGCACTCTTGGCAGAGAATTAACGTCTGAAGAGATACAGAGATGCAGAGTCCAAATAATTCCCTACTAAATTCAGGTATTTACAGAGTCCTATTTTTACCTTTCCACCTCTGATCCTCACTCCATCCTAAAAGCTGGATTATTGTTATGTATATTAGATCATAAGCATTGCTATAGCAAACCCTTGGACTAAACACCAAACCCTAAAGTCTATAATCAGAAAAAAAGTAAGCACATTTGAAGGTTAAAGTCCATTTTTCAGTTTTTCTATAATGGCTAGTCAGTTCATTTAAATCTTAAGCCTTGAAAAAAGAAGTAAACATATGATTGGGTTGAGTCTATGAAATTTAAGATGTACAAAATTCAAAGTGTGTAAATTAAAATATTTTTAGTTATTTTAGGCTGCTAGGATTGAATTGCTGTGGGTTGGATTAAAGATTAAGGTTTCAATTGTAATGTAAAGAAGAAATTGTTAGCTTTAACAGTAGAAATATAAACAGAATTTTAATTCATTAATATTTATGACAAATGAGGTCTTGTATAAAAGTTCTGTTAAACTACAATACATAGTTTTTATATATGTCTATAGATCTATCTCTGATAGATGATACAATAGTATGCATACATAATTATTATTATAGCATTTGTAATGAATCTTATTTCTATCTATTTTGCATTCTTATTGTCAATTAAATTCTATTTGTATTTCAAAGTGGTTTTCCCCTAATGGATAGTAATGATGTATATTGCTCTTACAAAATATAAATTATTTCTAGTTTCCTGATTTTCTTTTTCATATAAATACCTTTTTTTGTTTGTTTTCTTTTTATTAGAAATAAAGCATCTATTTCTCTGTTTAGAAACTTCTATTATGTATCTTCCTAACCCCTAACAGAAAGCTAAAAAGTGATTTCTGTATACCTAAGGAAAAACCATTCTTTATTGCAATGAAAAGGATAATCTATACTAGTTGTCCACTGTTGCCTAACAAATTATCCCAAAGCTTAGTAGCTATAAAAAGACAATATTTATCATTCTCTCAGTTTCTATGAATTAGGAATTTAGGAATGATCTAGTCAGGCACTTCTGAATGGAGGAGAAGGGATTGCAACATGGCCATCTCCCCGTGTCTCTCTGGCAAGCACACATAACCAATAGCAGAAATCTCTCTCTAAAAAAAAAATGTAAATCATGACATTTCTCTACTTAAAACTCTTCAGTTAGAACAAATGAAGCTTCTAATAGAATTGGCATGAAATCCAAACCCCATAGCATGGCTCTCAAGTTCTGACATGACCTGGCCCCTCCAAAGCTCTCCCACCTCATTGCCTCATATTCATTACTTTTCCTTTCTCTCTGTCTTCCTGCCATGCTGGCCATTCACTAGAAATACTGTAATGCTAGCCATTACGCCTCTAGCAATCAGATCAGATTCCTGGTTTGTGCCTGTTGTCCAGGTGTGATTCACAAGGCAGCTTTCAAAAGTGTCCCATCTGTTATGTGCTTTGGCCAGGATTTTCTCCCCGACTTCCCTAGCTTTCTTACCTGTTCCTCTGTCTCTGTCATAGCTAGTCTTCTTCCATTCTCAGAACAGTCTAGTTAACTTACAGACTAACTTACTTAACTTATAATTTTACAGATAAAATATAATGTCAGAAAAACCTACTAAAAGCCTACTCCCCCAAATCAAAATACTTCCATGATTTTCTTGTAACCCTATTTCAGGGAACCCAGTTTGGGATTTTTTTTTTTTTTTTTTTTTTTTACTTTAGCTTATAATTTAAATCCAATCTTATGTTTATTTAAGTTCAAAACACAAAAATTATTAATTGTTTAGTTTCCATTGTATATACAGGGCCCAGCCAGTGCCTGACATGTAACAGGCACTCATAAATATATTTAAATAAATGAGGAACTATCTAAGCTTCAGTTGTTGCTGTTTTTTGTTTTTTGGTTTTGTTTTGTTTTGTTTTAAAGATTTTTTGCTATAGGGTGTATGTGTTCACTAGAGAGAGAGAGAGCAAGCAAGAAATCACCCCTCAAGTGGGTTGGCCACACTGCAATCCCTTATCCTCCATTCTCCTCCTGGGATTTTGGGCATACACACACACATGCCCAACACATTAAAAGCCACTGAGTCTGAGACTCAAACCATGGTCAACCATGTGGTAGTCCAGCACTTTAACCACTATGCTACCTGCTGGCCACAGATGAGGGGGTTCTTTACCTCTGAAAGTGGAGAAGACATGTTATTAAGAGGAATGAAGATTGCACCTAAGGGGACCAGTAAGGTGTTGTACTCCCACATGGCTGACTATGGGTCAAGTCCTGGACCTGGCAACTTGAAAATCACTTTGGGTGCATGTGCATGCATGACCAAAATCCCAAGAGGAGGCTGGTGGAGAAGAGATTGCATCATGGACATCCATTTGGGAGGTGATTTCTCACTTTCCTTCTCTCTGTCTCTCCTGCATGCACATGCACCAACGATTGTATCTTAGACAGTATCTCATACACAATAAGCTTTTTATTATTTTATTACTATTATTATTGAAATATGATTGACAAAAAGAAAATTATGTGTATTTAAAATATAGAAAATTATGTTTTATTATAAGTACACCTTGTGTCTTGGTTCCCACAATCAAGCTTAACACATCTATGACCTAACATAGTTACCATTTTCTTTGTTGTAAAAACACTTGGGATTACTTTCTTAGTAAACTTTGCAGCTGCTCCCCAGCATGAACATGACTGCCTCAGCTCCATCTCAGATCATCAGACATTAGAGTCTCATAAAGAACACACAACCTACATCCATCACATGTGCAGTTCATAATAGAGTTCCTGCTCCTACGAGCTGGCAGGAGACGGAGCTTAGGCAGTAATGGCATGCGATGGGAAGTGGCTGTACATACAGATGAAGCTTTGCTTGCCGTCCTTTGCTCACCTCCTGCTGTGCAATGGTCCCTAACAGGGTGACCCCCTGCCTTATAGTTGTAGCTTTCATGTAGATCTATGATTCATATAAAACTAATCTTTGTGTATGACATGAGGTAGGGGTTGGGGTTCATTTTATTCCTTATGAATATATAGTTGTTCTGGTACCATCTGTTATATTTCTTTCCTTTGAATTACTTCAGTGCCTGTGTAAAATCAAATGACTGTGTGTGTGGTTTATTTCTGGAATTTCTATCTTGTTTTTTGATCTATGAGTCTACCCTAATGCCAACAATCATGGTCTTAATGATTGCAGCTTTATATGAAGTCTGTAAATCAGAGAGTTCAAATCCTCTAAATCCTCTAATTTAGTTTAAACAAAAAGAATATATATATATATATATTTATTTATCATGAGAGAGAGGTACCCTTGGCAAAGTCTTGCCATACCACAATCTTTCTTCCAACCTCCTAGCCAGCTGGAATCACTGTCACATGAAAGTCCCGTGTGTTTGGGGAAGTCCAGCATCTGAACCAGAGCCTCCTGTGTTGCTCCCAGTATACGCAGCTCTGCCATAAGGCCTGTGCTACTATGACTAGACTCTTTTAATTTCATTCTTATTGTTCAAGATGATCTTTTCTACATTTTGATCTGGATTTGAATAATCTAGGTCCTTCAGCCCTTCAAATACATTGTTTGATTTAGCTTGTAAGTCAGAGGGCATGTGTGCTTACCACAGAAAGCCAGAGAGGGAGAAAGCATTCTCTCCCCCAGTGGTTCATTGTCACACCACAATTCCTTCTTCTCCATTTCTCCTTCTTCTCCATGTCTCCATACTGTCATGAAGTGGGACATGCATGCACGTGTGTCTAGCATGTTTTCAAGCTACCAGGGCCAGGATTGAAACTGCATTGTCCACCATATAGGATCTGGCTCCCTTCACCACCACAGGACTGGGCCCAACATAAATTATAGAATCAACTTATCATTTTCTAAAAAAAAGAAAAACGAAAAAGAAAAAGAAAGACAGTTATAATATGTTTGGCATTGTATTGAGTCTTTAGGTTAATTTAGGGAAAAATAATACTTACTTTCAACAATTATTATTATCACAATCTAGTAGCAGTGGTATGGATTGGCTACATGAACTTGATTCATTAAGATGATGTGATTAGTTCTCACTTCCACAAGCTCTATAATCTCCATTGGAAGCAAGGCCTACAGAGTTTTTTTTCATTGAGATGACTCTTCAAGGATCAAAGATGGTATGCTGTGTGCTAGAGGGCACTACCAGATGGGGAGTCCAATGTGCTGATTGCTGCTAAAGTCAGGGTACAATTAAGGTGCTAGAGTTGGTATGAAGGTTTTTTTCAAGTCAAATTGTACTTGATCCTGCT
>NW_006160160.1:1950003-1980197 GCF_000334495.1 Tupaia belangeri chinensis
GCATCTGCAGCTGACAATGAGAGAAGAAACAGAAATTGTCTGCGGCATCTCTTCCCAGAGTCACCATGGGTTTTGGATTAGTTTTAAGTAATTTTTTCTTCTCTTTTTTTCTTCTCTATGACCTTTGGGACACTGGGAATACCCAGAGAACCCTCCACCATCATTATAATTCCATAGACTTTGCTGCTGTTGATGGTGTGGGTATATAATTTTTGTAATAGGGAAGCAAATTCTTTAGAATAAAAATAAATAACAAAAAATAATAACAGTTTATTGAGCCACACACACACACACACACAAAGAGAAGATGTGATTATTTGAATGAGACTGCCAAGAAAGAAAGGGCATCACAAATTGCAGTGTTTGGGAGCTCGAACATAATGCATATTAAATTAAAGAGTAGCTGAAGGGAAATCAGAAGTCCATAGGGGAAGTGTGTCCTGTTCTAGGGAAAATATTTTGCTCTAAGCAGCTGTTTCTTTCATCTACTTTTCCTTAAATCCTTTGTTCTTCCTGGGACTTCTTACATGTTCTTCTTCTTTTTTTTTTTTTTTTCTAAGAGAAACTTTTGTTATAGGGCATGTTTACTCACTGGGGAGACCGAGACAGAGATAAAGAGAGACAGAAAGCAAACAAATCACCTAGCAGAGGGAATGGCCTTGCCACAATCCTTTCTCCATTTTCCTCTCAGGATCTTGGGCATGCATGCACACATGCCCAATGTGAGTTTTAAGTCTCAGAGTCCAGACTGGAACTGCAGTCAACTATGTGGGAGTCCAACAACGTAACCATTACACCATCTTTTGATCCTTATTTGTTTTCCTTTTTTTTTGTTTTTGATTTGTTTTGTTGTGTTTTGTTTTTTTTTCTCTTTTTGGAGAGGTTTTTGCTATAGGGCACCGTGCACTCACCAGAAAGACAGAAAGTGAGAAATCACCCCCCCAGGGAGGATGGCCACGCTGCAGTCCCTTCTCCATTCTCCTCTCGGGATCTTGGGCAGGCATGCACATGCACCTAGCGTGAGTTTAAGCCACTGGGTCTGGGACTCAAACCGCGGTCGACTACATGGGACATGGGAGTTCAGTGACATAGCCATTACACTAACTGCTGGTCCCCCACATATTTTCTTTTTAAGCAGAGCATCATCCTTTCAAAATACTATGTATCTCTCTAATGTGATACAATTACAAGCTGACTTTATTTTCTTTAAATTTCTTGAGCTTGTTCTTTGCCAGCTGAGAACAAAGATATTTCTAGGGTCAAAAGCTCATGACCATTTTTCTCTGTAGGCATCAAGGAGGACATGCTCCTTATGACTGGGCATTGAAAAAAGTATTTGTAGAGTTAATAAATAGGCTGTGTTCTCCCCCTGGGCAGTCAGAGGACAGTGGCACACTTCTTACATGGGAGCAAAATATTTCTGACACTAAAAAAAAAAAAAAAAGAATTAAAAGAGCATAGGACCAGAATTTATATGCCAAACCAGCATCCTTTGACTTTACTTCCAATGAATGAGAGCAAGTTTTAAAATCCATTAGTAATCTATTAGTCTAAAGATCACTTATGTTTAAATTTCATTGACTAAGCTAAAAAATAAAAATACAGACAGTGTTTTGTATCTGGTCATGAACAAATATCTGAAAATAACTTCTCTTTGCCCATTAACACAAACATAATGAATGTTGTTACACAAAAAGGAAAATATTTATCCATGTATCTTTAATAGAACCTGGTTCTTTTAACTAACAGAGTAATAGGATGAATGTGCTTTTTTTCTTTTTCCAATACACAGACTTATCTTGTTGTATATAAATTGTGTTTCTCTTAGAATGCTTTCCCATTTTTGAGGCTGTTTTGGTAATATAGAAACATGAGTATATGGCATAACTATTTCTATATTATCTTTTTTCTATGCTTCCTATACTGTTAAGAATGGTGATAATTAAATCTTAAAGCTATAAATCTTATAATTATATCCAAGATTTACATTACAAAGCATCTTTCCTTATTCAATTGGAAGTGATTTTTTTTTCCCTGAAATGTCTTTTTATTGTATTCTGCCCACATTGCAGCCTTCTCATTTGGCTTCATTAGCTATTGGTTATAAATAAAAAAGAAATGCCATCTGAAGTCAACAAAATACTGTTTATCTACTTCCACTGCTAGAAAATAGTGATAAACTTAACTGAAAACCAATGACAAAAATGAATACACAGATGGGGGAAAAGTTAATTATTTTCCATTTTGTCTGCTGATCATGTTCAAGATTTAGTTGACTGGTCTGCATTAGTGTCTCAAGGGAGAGAGTATGAATTTTGTGAGCGAAGTATATTTTCAGTGTATATTTTCCCCTGGATACCCACTTGTAATTTCTTTTGGTGATAACAGAGCTTAGCTATGCACATCAAGGGAAAACTAGATTCTTCAGTGTACCATGCAGGGTAGCTCATCACAGTCTCCTTAATGCTTGTTGGCAGACCTATCTATTTGTAGAAACGTGGTTGTTGTTCTGTAGTGGAGATTGCTGGAGTGTATTTATGCAGCTTCCCCAGCCTCATGTCCAGCTATGAAGAGGATCCTTGTTAAGCGTCCAGAGCCCATTTGTTGGGAAAGAGGAAAATTTGAATAAAATCTCTGCAGCTAGCAATAAAAAAAAGAAAATGTTTAAGCTCCATTTTCAGAAATGGAATTGTATGCACAGAGGCTTTTTTTTTTTTTTAAGCCAACTGTTTCTGCTGGTAGGAAGAATTCTAAGAAAAGCAAAGGAATTCTAGGGACTACAGGAAAACTAGCAAATTACAGAACTGAAAATAATGTTGATGGAAAGTAGCTGATTTTATACTTTTAAAATCCCATGCTGCCACCATTATTTCTTCTTCTTGGAACTTGGAAGGGACAAATAATGTGGAATGTTGCTGTCCTTTTTAAAGGACTCTGAGAAAGACTTGTCAACATAAGAAATATTGCATATCAAATCCACATATACGTAAAGTGAAAGATAATTGGAAAATGCACTGATGTTAAAATGGTAGACAAAGTTAGTGCATCTTGTAAATGTTAGGGCTCATAATCATTTTTTCTAAAGACTATATGGTCCAACACTTCTAAGTAGGAAGTATACAATTATCATAAGGAGACAAACATCTTCAAAAGAATGACTTATAAAGTCATTCTTTATACTAGGGTGCAGAGTTTGGGGAAATATAATAAGATTAGAGTAGTTCTCAGCTAGGACAAAGGAGACAGGACATTTAGAACCACCTGGAGAGTTTTCAACCTACCTTTTCCAAATTCTGTTATGCCATCAGGAATTGTATGAGTAGACTAACAATGCTTCATGGATGATTCTAATAGGCATCCCAGTTAAAATTCATTGCTAGGGGCCAGCAGGTGGTCTAAGTGCTAGACTCCTACATGGCTGACCATGGTTTGACTGCTAGACCTGGTGGCTTGCTTTCTCACTTTCTTTCTCTCTCTGGTGAGTACACATACCCTATAGCCAATTAAATGATGATAATATTAATAAATAAAATTGAATAAATAATTAAAAATCTCTGCTACAGGAGCAGCTGAAAAGGAAAATCTCAGTAAGAAATAGAAGGCCGAAGTGTGCCTGGCAGTACTTCTTCTGTGTTGGTCTATTTCATATAATCTACTTACCTCTGGTTGCTGTATGTCAAATAAGGATAAGAATGTACCACAGAACACTATGAAGATTAATATTAAACTCTTTGACCTTCCAGGAGAAAAGCACAAGATATTAAGAGAAGGAATCCGGCAAAACCAAAAATATAGTATCATTTCAAATTTGCTTAATAAGAAAATGAGTCAGTTCAGTGTAAATTAATTCAAGTTCTCAGCTCTAAGCAGATGAGATTCAACAAAAGCTGGGCCTACACGGAGAACAATTTTAAGTAACATGTAGCTTATAAGTCTTTAATGATTAACCTCGTTCCTGTCAATTTTGTCAGCCCTCCAACTGCATTTCTTTAATGTTTTTTCCAGTGCCTGTGTTCAAGAACATATAGTTTAACCTTAAAATTTTAACTAAGAACATGTTTATAGTTTTTCTCCCCTTTTAAAATTTACAATAACATCTTAAAGCATAGGCTAGCAAATATATAGACACAGTACTACCGGACACAGATATAAAGGCATTCCATATATTAGAGAATAAAATAATGGAATAATAATAATGGAATTCTTTAAGATGGGTAAGTTTTCCTTGTAGGTTATAACAAGTGATATTTTCCTGACTACACAATTACAATGAACAAGAACGAAAAAGTTAACTAGAAGATAAAAAACAACCTTGTTTAACTCAAATTTACGTAATCAAAATCCATGTCTTTCAAAGGGATGCTTTGTAGTTCTTTTTATTTTTCATTACACAGAATTGTGTGTGTTTGTGTTGTTGTGATGTGATTTACTTACTCAGTTATAGTTTTTGTTTGTTTGTTTTAATAATTCTCCATTTTATGGTGGGAGAAAGGATGTGGGGAACATATTAAAAAGTAGATGATTGAATTATAATTTTTCAAAGTTCCCTTTACACTTTTATATATTTCACCAGGCTTTCAGATCCTATCTTTCCCAGTCAATAATTTAGACACACGTAAGTAAGAGGACTTTTGCTATAAATGCATTTACCTTTCCTAAAGCAGTGCAAGGGAAGTAGCATGGCATTCCTCACTGGGAGCAGAAATAAAACTTATTAATTTTGTCATAACATTAGGAGTTCCTTCTAGATGCTATCTCACTGCAAACTTGGGATAGCCAAATGGGTTCTTCTCTCAAATTCTAAGCCTGTCAACAAACAATCAAAAGATCACTTGTGCAAGACTTGTAGACTGTCTCATCGCCAATTTTCTTAGCAATAAACTGGAAAGATATATGTATGTATTTGGGAGAGTTTGAGTAAAACTTAGGTAGAGTATGAGGAGAGCAAAACTCTGCCAGGAGGAGTTAAATGGAAACATCCTTAATTTCTTTACATATGTAATATTCTAAGATTTTTTACTTGGAGGAAAATGGATATTTCTGCCTGGTCCTTTCACTGTAGTTTTCATAAACTCCATCATAGTCATAGACCAGTGTCTCTTCTAATTCATGTATTCTCATTTTCTTTTGTGCTGGTATTAAAACATGGACAATAGAGTTTGCTATTGTTTTTTTTTTTTTTTTCAGAACAATTCAGTGTGGATACATTTATATACTAAAGACAGGAATGATTTTGTTTATTATACATTTGAACCAGTCTGAACTGTATTTAGGCACATTATCTCCCTGCAAATGATCCAAATCTGCCCTCAGTCTCTTACAGAAAGATCCCACCTAATAGTAATTGTCAGTAAATATAGTGGAGAACAAATTTGTGTCTAAAGTCATAGCAGTTCATTTGCTTTGGGGTGTTTTTGCCATAATCTGCACATTCTTTTACAAGAGGCTTTTGTATTGGAATAATTATATGCAGTTACACTATTGAATAGAAAAGAGTCACACACACACAAAAATACTTCATAAGGAAAGTTGTAGCAGCGAGGCTAATCTATAACTGTGGCCTTTCTTAATGAGTGTTACTGGGAAACTTCTCAGAACCCTGCAGAGGAACACATGTTTTTGTAAGAAAAAGGTCTCAAGCTGTTAGAACTGATGGAATTTCAGAAATGCTGTAAGTTCAACTTGCAGTAGATTTGCAGGTTTTATATGCAGAATGAAAAAATATCTTAAGATACTCCTTTGGAATCAAAGTTCATCTAGAAAGAAGATTAATCAGTCATAGAGTAATGTTTGTAGAGAACTGAAAATAGGTTTGACCCTCAAATATAGAGTCAGGGGCTGCTGACTATAGTAGGAATTGTTATATAAATATGCTAATTTCTGTATTTAATTTTGTGTATTTGAAAATTGTAAAGTCTTAGTAATATTACTTAACTGTTTAATTCAAGAAACCCTTTTTCATGTTTTTTTTTTCAAGAGCTGTGTAAAATGAATAAATCCTGAATGAATAAATAGATGCCTATATATAAGTCTTTGTCTCTTGGGATAGAATTATCTCCCAAAGCATTACGTACAATAGCATCTAACATTTAGGCATTTGTGGTAAATCTTTGGTTTATGTTACATTTATTTATTTATTTTACCCATCCAAACTAAAATGAAAGCCAAAATATTTTTATACTTTTACAAAAAGGAAATTCTATAATATGTTCCCAAATATGACCAGAATTAAAAGATCTAAATTTTAGTTAAAATTTTATATGTACATTAGTATGTTATTGATAATACCAAA
Organism: Tupaia belangeri chinensis; assembly: GCF_000334495.1. NCBI lineage: Eukaryota > Metazoa > Chordata > Mammalia > Scandentia > Tupaiidae > Tupaia > Tupaia belangeri. The sequence continues at coordinate 1,956,296 of NW_006160160.1, forward strand.
ATAAATGTAGGATTATAGAATATTTTATGAAATGATTTAGATCTAACTGAAGATGAAAGAGCCCGTCCTTATTAACGGGTTGCAGGACTTACAATCAATGTCATAGGTCCTCCCGTCAATGAATGCATTCTGTATCTGCTGTGAATACATACATATGTTTTTAGGGGAGAAAGTAGCATAATGTGTCATAAAAGACCAAAAATAGCCAGTCTTCTATTGTCTTTAAGTCAACACATTTTGGATGGAATCCAAGATACACCACTGGCCTTGTATCAAATTCTGATTTGTGCTCCAGAAAACAGTACTTAGAGTATCACTGTGGTTCACAGAGATCCTATCTTGAAGAAAAACAAGGCATAATTTTATTTGCCTGCCTATTCTTAACTCCTCATTTCATTTTGTTTCCTAAACATATTTAAATTTTTGGCACACTTGAAAGCATGTGAAAGGTAGATACTTTTTAAAAAATGTTTATTTCTCTTGAGAGAGAGAGAGAACACTCAATAGTCTTCACATTATAATCTACTCACAGTCTCAGCCAGCCTGGACCATGGACACACATGACCAGCTGGCACCAACGGTCTCAGGACCCACCTTCCCATGTGGGTTCAGCCTCACAAAGTGTTGTATTAACCACTGTGCCACCAGCTAGCCAGGCAAATACTTGGAAGGAAGTGCTTTTTTCTTCATCCTAGTTCCCTCTTTTCTTATTAATATTAGTTCTTCACCTATACATATGGTTGTATTGGGCTGGAGTTAGGACCATGGCATAGCATGTTATTCTCAATAGCTTCTGCATTTGAAAAAGTATCTATTATTTCTTGGAAGTTTCTCAATTTTTCCTCACCAAACTCATATGAAAATTATAACTGAGTTATAAATAGAATAGTTCATGTGAGACTTTATACATAGCATTTTCTAAATATTAAAGGCCTACTGGTGGCATGGAAATTAAGGTGGCTAGATCCCACATGACTGAATGATTGGATCAATTCCAGAGCTGCAGCTTGAAAAAACATGCAAGTGTATGTGTGTGCCCAAAACCCCAGAAGGAGAAATAGAGAAGAAGGGATTGCAGCAGTGATCATCTCCTATGTGGGGGACCAGGGTGGTTCTTTCTTAATTTCTCTCTCTCTTTCTCTCTCTCTCTCTCTCTGAGTCTGGTTAGTCCATGCATCCTCTGGCAATTTTTTTTTAATCTAGATGTTAATTCCCCCCAAGAGAGCCATTTTGGATTTTGTTAACCTGAAACTTTCCAGGAAGTATTACAAATGTAAGTCTTTATTGAAAAATAAGGCTAAAATTGAGTTTAATTGCAGGTCCAGAGAGCCAAACAGTGAAATAGCAGTAAAGAAAGACATTTTGCAAGGTTGATTCACGTGGAAGGTTCCAAGTTCCAAGTTTAGGTCCAAAGATTTCCTGAGTATACCAGATCAGTACTCTGATCCTAGGCTGAATCAAACTAAGGGTGGGTTGCAGCGTCAAGGCTTTATTGAGGGTGCTTTCTTTTCTATCTCTGTCCCACATGAAAAAAATAAACTCAAAAAAATAATTGCAGGCATAATTACCTTCAATAGAAAGTAGCTCTCAAGAACAATTGAAGGAAGTTACAAATGACACTTTACCAGGACTTTCTTCAGTTCGCTATCTTTAAGACAAAGGAATGGAGTAACTGACTAAATAATGCAAAACCATTGCTAATATCAGTGAATGTTTTTATGTTAACATTGAGAAAATACAAACCCTCATTCTAATATAATTGCTATGTTTCAGATATGTAATTAGTTATGGTACAGAAAATTTTCTCTCAAGTTTTTCTTCCCAAATTCATCGTGATAAGAAGGGAGATTTTTGCATGATGGCGCCCAGATGACTTTTGCATTCTGACACAGGAAGTTGAAGCCTCACAAGTGAAATGACTATTTTTCATTTGTAGAATGTTTGCTTCCTAACAGCACACTGTTGAACATTAGCCCTAGAAACCTGTGTCATATTTGCCTGGTGGGCTTTCTGCATATGTTAACCTAATATTTAGAAATTGAGGATGAATTTAAAAACCATAGCCCTCAAGTTTCCAAATATCTCTTAAATGTGGGTGGATCATGGTCTGCTTTATGATCAATTTGGGAAGGCTTCATAGATAAGTGAAATTTCAGACCTATTAAATGCTAAGAGAAATTGATGGAATTTCACATAGGAATTCGTATACTGTTGGAATGAATCTTAATGATTGATTACCTTTGTCCAAGCTGCTCACTTTACAAAGTAGAAAATTGAAACATCGAGGATTGATCAAAGCAAATAATTAGCAACAGAACCAGAACAAAAACTGCACTTCCTCTTGTTATTTGATTCTCAGATGAACCTCATTTAGGTGTCTTCTGTGTAAATATAAAATATTTCTCTACTCCATAAATATCCTTCATATCATAGAAGATGGTTTGATTTCAGAATCAAAATTTAAAAGGATATTAGAATGGAAATGGACCCACCCATAGTTAAGGCTATATATCGCTATCCTTATTCACTTGCTTTTTCCTGCTTTATTTACCAAATCTAAGATAAACACTAAGAGAAAACTATATCCAATTAAAATTTTTTGGAAAAGCCAATTTACTAACAAAGTAAGGAGGAATTTCCCTAGGGAAATTTGTTTCACTTGAAGCACAAAAGTTAAATACAACTAGGGTTATCTTTGATCCATAGGCTAAGGAGATTTATACCTAGCAACCTCCAAGGCTATTTCAAGCCCAGCAGGGTTTTGCTTTCATGTGCTAAAATCTATCAGTGGGACTGGCCTTAACTTGAACTGTCAGTCTTAAAAATCTTTTCTTTCTCACCCTTCCTCTGTTTTTATTACTTGATCTCCTTAAGTATATCTTTTACCCTTTTTTTCCGACTTCTCTTGGAACTAAGACCGTCTTTCGCACTGGACAGGCAAGTCTCTGTTGCATCTTTTCTTTTGGATTCCTGCAATAACTTGGGTATTTTGCTACCAAAGCCATTTTAGTGTGGCACGACTATCACATTACGGTGCTTGGACCTTAGCTCTTCTCACAACTATGCCTATTGACAGCGCTCATCCCAACTCACTCCACGTGTTCACCAGCTATCTTATAGGACACGCAATAACAACAAAAAGTTGCAATGAGAATGCTTTTCAACATTAAAAATAATTATCTTTGCAGGAAAACAAATTATTTCTAAACTAGCTGATCTACGATATTCTGAGTCTTGCTCATTTCTTATTTTTATTTTATTTTTTTTAAAGAGGGATTTTTTTTTTTTTTCTGTAGGGCACAGATGCTGGCCTTACAGACACAGAGAGAGAGAAAGTGATAAATCGCCCCCCGCCCAGGGGATATGGCCATGCCAAAATCCCTTCTCCACTCTCCTCTCAGGATTTTGGGCACATGCACATGTGCTCAGCATGAGTTCAAGCCTCCAGCCCTGGACTTGAGTTGTTGTTGCTTATGTGGGAGTCCAGCGTTGTAACCATCACATAGCTGTTTCCCCATTTCTTGTATCTTACTGACACATTAAATTTCTCTTAGTAGAAAATCTGAATCATTGTTCAAGAAACATAGTCCCACTGGTTTCTCTCTTGGAAGATCACTATACAACATACAATTGGCCTTCTTTCTCTCTCTCTGCTTCCCCACCCCATCCTACTGGAACCAGGGGGGAGATTTATCGCCTTCCACCAAAAACAAATAAGCTGGAACAGTGTCTTATACAGCAGATATCAACACTGGCTGCTTATCAGAATCACGCATAGAGCTTTTTGAAGTTGAAGTTCAGGGACTCTACCGTGAAATGAACTGAATTGGAACCTCTGAGGGTGACTCAGGAACCAGCGTTGTAAAATCATCAAAAGCGATGCTGATGCGCAGCCAGAATTGAGACTCATAGCTCATAATAGACCTTATAAGGTGACAGGTGACTCAACTCAGCTCTCCATACAGTATGAGTTCATGTCTTTATACGTCACCTACCCCACTGCTAACCCTCTGTGACACACACATCACCTCCATCCACAAGAACATCCCCCTCCTTTAGCCTGACTAAAGCTGACCCTATATCTCATTTTTATTACATTCTTTGGTGCCCTTTTCTTAGCCCCCATGCTCTAGGTGGAGATACTTCTCAGCATCATATATTTTTCCTAAAAAATCCAGGTTTCTAAATTTGATTGCTATCTAATTTGTGAAAACATCTTTACATTTAATCTGATTTAGATGCAAAGTTATCAAATTACATGTTCCAAAAAAAGCATTAATTTCAGTACAATTTCTTTAAAAATCCAAAATACTGTTTATTTATTCTCATGCTTTAAAATCCTGAGGTACTTGGGTAATTTTAAAAATAGAAATTGCTCCTGGTCACTTGGTTTCCATCTTTCTATTTTCCTCAACCGATATCGTCCCATCTGTCCCGAAGCTAATTTTCAATTAGCTTAACCCAAATCTGTGATGGACTGAGATAAGCAAAACAACCTCTCTTTTGATAATAACCTGCTCATTTTCAGAAGACAAATGGCTCCTTCCAGGCAAGAAGTTTGTTTACCTCAGTCCCTGCTACATTTCATGCACATTACTTACATGCTGAATAACTGGGAAAAAATGACAGAAATGGTTCCAATTTCTTGGGTTATTTCGGAAAGTGTATGAGGATAAAGAAGAATGTATAGGAACTTTCTTGTAGTTTGTGGGATTAGATTTGCTCTTTGAAAAGGCAATGTTTAATGTCAACTAGTTTTGTTATTTTGTTTTGTTTTGTTTTCCATTTGATAATTTCAGAAACAAGAAGGGAAAAGAAAAATATGGTTCAGACTACTGACGTGAAATATTTAGTGAATAGTTAAATGTAGTAATTAAATATTTGGGTATGTATCTTCAAAAGAGTATATAGAGTGTTAATTGTCTCCTGTTGGCAGTAATGGCTAAAAACAAAATCTGAAAGTGTTCGTATGTAATTTTTCTTTAATTCAAAAGAACTCATGTTCACTTTTTAGTGTTTATGTACATTGCAACACTGGGGGAGGAGCAGCCCAAAGTCTCTGAAAGTTTTAGTTTTACAAAGAGGCCCTTGAGGCCCAAAGCACATTGCTATTGCTACAGATTTGGGCACAAAAATCTAATGTCAGTGTACAAAAGGTTTGTAATGATAGAACTTAGAGTTATTAGGGTATTAACCTGTTCACCAGTCTTGATGTTACATTTTAGTAACATACCCCCAAATCTTAGTCTACTAGACTATTTTTAAAAGTCATGTTATGTATACACACAAATATTAGGTTGTCAGGAGGGTCACAATGTATTTTTCTGTTTTACTATAAAAAAATGCATCATGACTTTTCCAACAACCCAATATATATATATATATATATGAATGTATATATCTTAATTATGTCATATAATTAAGATTATATATATCTATACACACACACACACACACACACACACACACACACACACAATGGAACTTGACATAAAATACTTCTTTTATAGAAGCTACTTGAGGCTTAATAAATATCGCTATAATAACGTAAACTTTGTAATTTAAAGCTGAATTAGAATTGATTTTAGTTCCATTTAAGTTTCGATGAGATTTAAATTAAGTAATTTTTAACTAGGTTTGGAGCTCAAGGGATCCTGGTTTAAGTGTCTTGTGATACTGTCTGGCCATTGGGCAGTAAATCCATTGGCACTGTTGCTATCAGTCACTTTAACAATGTAAAATGTTAAGGACAGCCCTGAAAATCCTGGATAATAATGCTATTTTTGTATAATGGTTGATTCAACAACAAATAACTTCTGGTTCAATGTAGTTGCATGCTTCTGATTTATATTAAAATATTCATGACAGTAGAATATATTTATTTGTAAAGCAAAGCATACTCAAATTGATTTTTGCTCACAATTTGTAAAATAGGAAGATTCGAAGATACATTTTTATTTTTTAACGGATATTGTAAAGTATTTAGAATAATTTTTAGAGGTATGTTATGTGTGGCATTTCATTTTTTCAACTTTATGAGTCTTATTAAAAATAGTAATCAGACAATAATAATTTGAACAATAAACTGATACTAGTTGGATATATAACTATAGATAGTTGTCATGTAACTTTTCCACTTTTTTATTTTTACTTCTTTTTTTTTAGAGAGAGATTTTGCTATAGGATGTGTACACTCACCAGAGAGACAGAGAGACAGAAATCAAGAAACCACCCACCCCTCCACCCCAGGGGAATAGCCACACTGCAGTCCCTTCTCCTCCATTCTCCTCTCAGAATTTGGAGCACACGCACATGCACCCGTATAAGTTTTAAGCCTCCAAGTCCAGGACTCAAACCACAGTGGACTACATGGGAGTCCAGTGGTGTAACCATTATGCCATCTGCTAGTCCCCCAATATGTTTTTTATAAGGTACAGTTATAATTTTAAAATCTAAGTTATTAACAGAATTATTTGAAACCTAAGGAATAACTATATCTGATTTTCTTGAGCATTATTAGTGAACTAAGTCCTCTCAAAGAACCTGCTTATTTTTGGATGAGCAGAAAGCTAGGTCCAATGTATTACATTAAACAGTTATGACATTATATCCAGTTGAATTTATTGCTGTCCCTATTAGGCTTCTATCTAAGCAATCACCAGTTTGACAAGATGACCCTGCTAACATTTTAAGGCAGCCACAGGAATGATTTGCTTTCTGGCTTCTAGGGCATTTCAGGTGTACAAGTATTGACACACGTTGGCATGGGGGTCTGGACTTTTTATTCCTCAGGCTTTAGGGAAGCAGTTCTTTGGACAGAAACTTCATATTAATTTTTGCAGCAGGGAAGCAGTTCTTTGGACAGAAACTTCATATCAATTTTTTGAGCAATCAGTAAAGTGATTTAACTTTGTTCTTCTGTCTTATGGGATTACTCTCTGTTAATTAGAGAAAAGTCTCTTTTCACCCTGACTTTAGCACTATTGCCCCTCTCCTAAAATGGGCAAGTATGCTCTGGGATCAATACTGGTTAGTAGCCAAGGCTCTTTAAAAAAAAAGGTGACCTTCTAAGGATGTCACTGAAGATCTCTGAGCCTTAATATTCTCTTCCATAAAATGAGTCCAACAGATGATCATGTAAGTACTTTGAGGTTAAAGTATTTGACATGTGTCATTTGAACTACTACCCCTGGTATTTCTACTCTATTTCATCATATTATTATTATTCTATTCAGCATGTATTGAATATTTACTTTCTGCAAGACATTACAGGAAATATTTTATGTAAACCATAATTTCCACTCCTCAAAACAACCCATTAAATAGGTGCCATTATTTTTCCCCACTTAAGAACAAAGAAAAAGCCTACAAATGTTAAGTGTTTTATCCAAGAGTCACATAGCTATTAATAGTACAAAGCAGAACCAAGCATTACACTTAGATTTGTCTAATTTCAGAAATAATACTCACAGCTACAACAGAATACAGAAGTATCTATTTAGAATGAAATCTGTCTCCAGATTTCATTGACTACAAGTGTTCCTTGTGATTTCATTTGCAGAGGATAAAAATAATTAAAAGTGTTTCAATATAAAATTATCTTTTATTAAAGAGATTTTTTTGCCTATGGCATGTGCACTCCTCAGAGAGAGAGAGACAGAGATAAAGAGAGGGAAAGGGAAAATGAGAAATCACCCCCCAGGGGCTATGTCCACTCTACAATCCCTTCTCCATTCTCCTTCTGGAATCTTATGCATGCACCCATGTATGCCTAACATGAATTTCAAGCCACTAGGTCTAGGACTTGAACTGTATTCAGCCATGTAGGCATCCAGTGATATAACCACTATACCATCTGCTGACACCAATATACAATTATCTGAAAGTGATAGTTTCTAGTGTAACTAATACTGAGCTGATGTGGATTTTGATAAAATAGTTTATGCTTATAATTATTCCTTCAAAATTAGTTATATTTAGAGTGGTTCTTCCTAACCAGAAATTAAATTGCACAAATGCCTATCTATCAAATATTTTTTGTTATATCTTTAGTTAGCTTTTGTATTTCTAAGAGTCAATACTAGCACTAAATCATCTACATTTCAAATCAGAGAGCATCTCAGTCAATGTGCCCACAGTTAGTTTTTACAAGTAATGACAAAGAAGTGGACCAAGAAGTAAAATTCATATTGTTATAGAGTTTCATCTAGTTTGCATGTTATATTCTTGGTATTTTAGGTTTATCAAGTAGGATTGCCAGTATAATAACTTCCTTTTTAAATTAAAAAAATTATTATGGCATAGAAACTAAATTATGCTCCACTATCCTGTACAATTCTTTCATCAAATAGTAGAAATCTTTGTGAGTTTCTAATTACCACAGTAGCAACTACTGTAAAATTGAACATTTGAGAGCTATCTTGTTAATTAAGGGACAGTTTACTCAAAAATGAAGGCATGAAGTGCAGTGTTTTCCAGCTTTATGCTTTGGTTCATCAGAGTCACATGTGTGGCCATGGCAGGTTTTGCAGTTGTGAGGGGTTTATCATACTTAACGAGCATAGATTCTCCATTATGGCTGACATTTTGATATTAGACTTCCAGCAGTGAATTCTTGTCAAAAATGGGATTTAGATCACCAGGCTTTCCATGATTAGAGCTTTTGGTACATAATGTCAAGGACATTCATCATTAAATGAATTAATTGTAAATGAGCATATCATTGGTAACACAGAAACAAGAAGGAAACCTAACATACAGAAATACCTTGAGATTTGGAATATTTCCTCTGTTCTTTTTAAATATCTGCTCTTATTTGGCTAATGTCTCTCACATGAACCTTAGAGTGATTAGACTCAAGAGTCTATTTGTGGGAATGACCAAAATGAAATTATAAACATTTTAACAATAAGATGTACCAATCTGGGGGGCCAGCAGGCAAGTGGTGTGGTGGTTAAAGGTGCTTGACTCCAACATGGCCAACCATGGCTCAAGTTGCAGACCTGGTGGCTTGCTTTCTTTCTCACTTTCGCTCTCTCTCTTTCTATGTCTCTCTGATCAAATTGAGGAAAAAAATTGGTAATAATAATAAATGAAAAGTTAAATAAAATGATCTTTTAAATAAAAAAAGATGTACCAATCTGTAAGATTTCAATATTGGGAAAAGAAAAAAAGAATACATACTATTTTGAAAGAATCTGCAAAAATAATCAAATAAGCAAAGTGTTCTCTATACAACTTCAGTACTGAGAAAAGAAAATAAGGTTCCATACTACATTGAAAAAAATCTGCAACAATAATCAAATTGTTCCTTTAAGGAAAGTAGAGCTGATTATATACATTTTACTGAGGCGGAAATTAAAGCATGTAAAGATTGAGGAAAATGTCAAATCTCCTAATTGAGTCAATCAAACACATAGTCCCATCTAGTTATAATTTGAACCTTAAGCCATAATCATATTGCAAATCACAGGGGGACAAGGGGCTGGGATCTCACATTCTATTCACAACCCGACTGGTTAAAAGTGGCATTTTCCTCAGGTTCATTTGAGGCAATACACAGATTGAATTTTAAGTTGGTTTTCTAAATATTTTAATTCTTGTTTTCATATTATTTTTATAGCACTTGTGACCAATGATATTTTAAAGAGAAATATTGACATGAAATACACATTTTTGAAAGAATTTAGTAAATTGGTAGCCTGACAATTTTCTCTTCATTGCTTTGAGATCACTTGACATTGCTCTTCAAGTGATCAGTTATTATAAAGGTGTACATAATTGCATTAAATTGGGAAAGGTATAAATTATGTAATTAATGGAAGTAGTCTTTCTCTAGGATTATTCTATAAAAAATTAGAAATGCATCCTTTAACCATAGGAGAGAATAATGATGAGAATATGTAAATTTGAAATAAAACTGAATAATATGAAAAGCCAGGGGTGCAGTTAGCATGGTATTCAGGATGGTGGTTACCACAAGTTGAATGAGTTAAAGGTTGGCACAGGAATATTTTTACAGTTCTATCTTTCGAACAGGAAGACTGGGTCATGGGTACATGAAACATTATTAATACATTCAATGCATGAATGACTTACTGAATGAAAAATGAGAGCCATACCTAGATCAGTTTTGAGACAGTTTCATAAACCAAGTATTAAAATCAACCCAATATTGGTATACCTGAGGTCAGAAAAATAAAAATTAAAATTTTAAAAAATGTATGTATTCAGATTATTTTCTATTTATAAATAATATTTTAGGTGATGTGTTTGTAAATCAAGAAGAAAGCTTCCCTTTAGTTATTAAGTTTCTTCGGAGTTTAAGTTTTCTATATAAATCTACAAAGTCCCATAAAACATATTATTCAACATGTTTCAAGTGAGAAATGTAAACATACCCCTCTCCCTCTTTCTGCATCTCACTCGCACTTGCAAGTTTACTCAAACACAAACACTCAATTCTTTTTACAACAGGATGAAACATAATTCAGATCTTTGATTGCTCAGAATTCTTGTTTCAGCCATGAAACGAAAATTTTTCTTTTTTTTTCTTGAATATAAAAGTTCATTCCTGCCTTGGGACCAGCAGTTAGCGTAATGGCTATGTTGCTGGAATCCCACGTAGTCGACCACTGTTCACGTCCCGAACCCGGTGGCTTAAAACTCACACTGGGCACGTGTGCGTGAGTGCCCAAGATCCCAAGAGGAGAATGGAGGAGAAGGGATTGCAGCGTGGCCATCCCCCTGGGGAGTGATTTCTCGTTTTCTGTCTCTCTGTCTCTCTCTGTCTGTCTGGCGAGCGCATGCGCCCTATAGTGAAAGCCTCTCCCCCCCTCCCAAAAAAAAAGTTCATTCCTGTCTTAGTAAGTATAACATAAAAAACATATCAATTTTTTTCATGCTTAGTAACAAAATTGCAATGCATAAGCATCATTTTTGGGGGGCCAGACATGGTGTAGTGGTTAAGGTGACTGGATCCCACAGTGGCCCACATATGCATGTGCATACCCAAAATCTCACCAGGCATATGCGTGTGCATACCCAAAATTCTGAAAGGAGAGAGAAACAGAGATTGTACGATGACCATCCCTCATAAAGGGTGCTTTCTCACATTCTTCTCCTTTTCTCTCCCTCTATCTGGCTCTCTTTGGAGAGCACATGCATCCTCTGGCAAAATTTTTTTAAAAAAGATAATTTCTTATTGTCATATACATCACATTTCTCTAATTACTAAGAAAGTTAAAGAGTAGCTCACACACAAAAAATAATATCCAATCATGTTTAAAAAATTAATAGCACAGAAGAAAAGAAAAAACAATTTTGGAGCCAGCAGGTGGCATAATGGTTAAGGCACTGGTCTCCCACATAGCAACTGCAGTTTGAGCCCCAGACCCAGTGGCTTGAAAATCATGCCAGTCATGCGTGCCCAAAATCCCAGGAAGAGAATGGAGGAGAAAGATTTCAGAGTGGCCAATCCCCCTGGGGGGTGATTTCTCACTTTCCCTCTCACTGTCTCTTTCCTTCTTTCTCTGTGAGCACGAATGCCCTATGGCAAAAAAACTTAAAAAGAAAAGAAAAAAAAGCGAACATGCACAGACACACACTTCCTGGCCAATAGAAAGGTGTGTAACAGTTGGGTCCAAATCTTGATAGTTGTAGAGGTTTCCATCAGAATTCGAAATGTATCCTGAGATTTATTTTTGAGCTCCTGGGCTTTCATCCCATGCTTCCACCAGTTGCTAGGGGTATAAAGACAAATGGGTTTCATTCCCTGCCCTGGAGGAATTAGGCAGGCTGGCAGACCTTTGGGATGAAGTGTGGCTATCCTCAGGTTCAGGAAAGAAGGGAGCAAACGGAAATAACTGCATAACAAAAGTAAGACTAAAAAGAAGTTAGGGAAAGTTCCCTAGAGGCCATGGAATTAAGAAAGGACTTGACTTGTACACAGGTACTGTCCATGCAAGAAAGACAAATGGGTTAGCCAGTAACTACTTCCAACAGGGAGTAATTAAGGAAAGGGAAGGAAGTGAGATGGGCCTTCCATGGCATGGTAAAAATCTTGCAGGAGAACTGTGCCATAGAAAAACAAAGAATTAAAAGGAGAGCCTGGAAATGGGAGTTTATCAAAACAAGCAGATAAGTGATGATGAGTCCTCAGGCAAGGGTGCCACAAAGGAACTGGTGATTTGGGGACAAGGGAAGAGCTTTGACATTGTCTCTTTCCAGCAGCCAGTCTGAACTAGGCCCACAATAAATGTTATAACATAGAATTATTCTATGACTCTGAGGTTTCCCTATCTATTTTATACTCCTGTTAAGTATGTGCTTTATTGCCATTTTAAAACTGAATTCTCATCCATAAAAATCCACTTCTGAGTGTTAGGTCTAGTTGAGTTCTGCTAATCAAAGTTTACTGTTTGTATACAGGAAGGTAAATAAATTTCACTCATCACAAGCAGCCCAATTTCTAAAAGAAAACCAGGCCATGTAGAGTAGTCATTTTACTGACCACATATAACATGATTAAATCCTAAAAAGGACAAATTCCTGCAATACAGGAAAAGGAAAATCTAGCTCCTTGAGGGTTGTATTATAGTCCTGTAAATCCTTTGTTAGCTGTCCGTAGTATTCAAGAATTTAAAACTTGTGTTGGAAATTAGGGCTGGTGGAAACATATGATAAAACAATGAGTTGGGGCTAGGACTGAAAAGAATTAAAAACATTTTCCTCCTTTGGTTTTGATTGTTTTCTGTGTAGGGCCATTTGGGAAATGTTTACAAGCTACACTCACAGAAATAATATGGCAGTTTCTTTGTGACTCCATGAAACCTCTGATGCTGAGGAAAAACAAGGCAACCCTGAGCAGCTGTGGGAGGTTGACGGCTACTTCAGGTTCAGTGTTGACCTGCTGCTGGTGGGAAGGATCTTCCCTCCAGCTGGCGTTATCACTGTGTTTTCACTATACGGACTCAAGTTGCGGAAAACGTCACTGGGGTGAATTCTCACCAGCCATCAGACCCCTAAGATACAGGTGACACACTGAAGTAAAATAAGAGGACTGCAGTGAAAGCCAAGCTGCCTCTATGGGAACTGGCATAGGGATGTGGTGGCAGGATGTCTTTAGGAGGAGGGGGATAATGTAAATAGAGAGGTCCAGGGTCAACAAATCTCCATTTGAACAGAAAAGTAGCTGAAATGGGCATTTTGAGCAAAATGAGATCAAGAAGATGAAAAGATTACCCATACACTGAAGTGTTCACGGTTCCAAGTTGCACTTTAAAATGGCCGAGAAGGAAAAAACAGAAATCAATGTTTTCTATGCTAGTACACAGACCTTTCACCTCTGGGAAAACTGTTTGGATTCTAAGCCAAACCAATTTCATGAATTTTACCCTTCAATCCTCAGGTCACAGACAGCTAAACATTTTTACCTGATTTGCAGTGTTCATGTGAAGAAGCAAAGAACTTGAGAGTTCACTATAGAAGCAGTGGTATGGGAGATAGCAACAGGACTGAGAAAAAGGTTGTACTTCACATGGGAGGTTCTCTTCTCTTTCCTTTCTTTTCTTTGCTTCTTATTTTTTATTTTAGATAAAGTAGGAAGTTACATCTGTTGTAGCTGGAGAGATGAGACTACACTCTCAAAGAGCCAATCAGATAGCAGAAAGGTGCTTAAAGGCCTTTTACATCTTCCTTCCCATCTGCTGCTTGCTAAAGGAGAGTCTGGGCGGAACAGGAGTGAAGAATCGGTGGGATGTTTGACCAACAAATGAAAGCAAGCCCTAGCAACGTACTGGAGTCTCACTCATGCTCCCCATCCCACCTCAACCTGGTGTAGTATTTTTCATTTGGTAGACTCTATTCTTAACCATTGGTCTTCATGGATTTAGAGAGTTACTTTATTCCCTGAGAAACATATAGGAAAAGGAGCACATTAGAACATCCCGGATTCAGTGACAGTGAACATCCTATGCCATTGATATGTTTTCTAGGTCTGTGAAGTGGGGCTGAGATGCCAAGAGCTGATCTGGCATATAGTGCCTCTTTGAAGAATCTTCCAGACAGACTATACTGAATAGGTTGAGTTCCTTATGCAAATCTCAACAGTGCTTCAGAGCTTGCATTATCATGACTTTTTATAATTCTTCTTCCATCTTTACTTCAAGTGAAATTCTTTAGAATTCCTACAAGTCTAAGATTTTTATTTAAAAAAAAAAGAAAAATAGTAAGAGAGGAAATGAGAGAGGAAGAAATTTTACTGTATTTGCAATGTGATTTTTCACTGGCCTAGAGATACTGACTATAGTCTCTATGCAAGGCATTTTTTTTAAGTCTACTTTTTGGAGGGAAGCAGTAATTGAGATTAATTATATATCATAATAACACATTATTATTCTTTTTATCAAGGCATAAAAATATACATTATATAATTATGATTTAATAGCCAGACACAAGTACATTACATATTCAGAAAATCCTTTCCTATAAAATACATACAATGATCTATTCCTCCAGTTTTAAAAATATATTTTGGTTAAAAAGAAACTTAGATAAAAATAACAATTATATGTCAGATAATGCTCAGGATTTGGTGTAGTTCACAAAATTAGCAAACTTGAAAGTATTTTCTTGGTACATGGGCTTATGTGAAGATATTTATGGTATCCTCTGAGTACTCTGGGATTAATATAGTTTCTCCAGAACTCCAAGGGCCAGCTCTTTCTGGTCAGAGAAAAACCCAACAGAATAAGAAAAACATATTCAAACATGCATGCTGGGAGATTTCCTTCAATGTCATTTCACCCTGTCAAGTAGGGTCTAGACATTCTCACTGCATCCCTGTGGCAGCTAAGAATTTATTGTAGTCCTTTGAATGGTATTAAATAGTTAAATTTTTATTTCATTCAAATTTGGCATAAACATTGGGCTTTCCCATAAGGTAAAAAATTCCAACAAGACTGTAAGAAAAAAAAATGAATTAGTTAGAGTTGAGAAGAGGATTCTTTTAGAATTCTACAACATCTGGTAATTAGCCTATTTCTGTAAAATGTCTTTGTTTATGCTTACGAAGGAGGAGTGAACACCTTCAGGAAGAAGAAAATTATAATCATTTTAATCACATTCGCAAATGACACTGAATATCTGGATATCAACCAAGAGCCAAATGAAAGTTAACAAATTCAAATAAGCAATCTTATGAATTCAGGCTGTGGTCAGGGGACATCCCAATGAGTTTTGAAAAAGAAGCAAATAAACAACCTCTCAAGTGTAAGTCATTCCAAATCTGAATCAATCTAAAGTAAAAATTGCCCCAGGTTAGGTGAGGAGGAAGGAATCTCTTCAAGAGAGAAATGTTCAAGTAAATTCCTGTCAAAATGTTTTTTATTATTTTTTTAATAAACTTATATAATATTATGTGAAGGGCTCCTATTAACCCTTTTTCATCCAGGACATAGAGAGCTTTCCATGGTCTTTTCATCAGTCATTTGTGTAGGAACTAGACGCTTTTTTGAGAATGAATAACAGGCAGATGCAGATGGTGTGAAATTAGCTCAGCTCCCTGCTTTTCCCCTTCTAACTGTCAGCCTGAGGACCTCTGGCCTTTTGGAACCTTTTGCTTTAAGAACACAAAATCAGTGCTAGAGCTTCAACCCCTGCTCCATCCTTTTGCTTAAAAATCGATTTTTGGAGTGCTGGCTTTCACCACTCACTACCATCTCTCTAGTGAGCAGAGCGGCCTGTTCTGCACTTTCATATGCATCCAATGTAAACACAAATTTGATGCCCTGTAAATATAAGATACCAGATTGCATGAAGTAGTTACCCAGGTGACACCGCTCAAGGAGGTGCTGTGGATTTGTAGAGTAAGCATTTCCTAAGGCCCTCAAAGGATTTTGCAGCTGTCATTTCAAATTGTCACAATGTCAGCTTTCAGGTTGCATCATTAGCCACATTTTAGAGCTGTCATCTGCTACTAAGGATTTCTATAGAGCCAGCGTTTCCCCTTCAATTATTATTATCATTATGAATATAGAAGAAATGTTGGTTAAGAACACAAGCCCAAGAGTATGGCTTCCTGGCTTCACCATGCACAAAGACCTTGGGAAAGATACTTGGTCACTCATGCGTTCATTTCAGAATTTGTAAAATAGAGATGATAATATTAATAGTACCTCATAGTCCTGTTGTAAGTATTAAATGATGTAAGTGAGCTGCTTAAAGAAGTTTCTGGCAATACTTTTGGTTGTAAGAATTTAAAGTATGTTAACTATTATTGTTACTGCTATTTTATTATTGTATAATATTAGCCAACCAACAACAATATTTTATCCTTGCAGACATTTGTGCTGGCTTTGTACTAATATCCTGCTTTGCTTTTTTTTTTTTTTTATTGATCCTTTCTGAACAAGTTTTTGAGGGGAAAAATGTTTTTTCAAAGAATAGGATTTTAGATGCAAAGTGTATAACTTCTCCTATAGAATCCCAGTGCCTATGCACAATGGAGACATACTGACAGTTTTTGCATATCCTATACAATGAGGCTTCCTGGATATATAATTTTAATCTATTCATACAATGAAAGTATTCATACATTCTGATAAGCTGCTTTTATGAGAAGACAAAAAACACATTGCTGTAACTTCCTCCTTTCATCAAAACATAAAAAAGGTTAATCATCAGAGGTTTTAATTTAGTGTGCTCTGATAAATTCCTATCATGCATAGCGGTAGTATATTAGTGATGAATTAATTCAGTATAACAATTGAGATATTAGAATCCCCCTATTATCTCATAAATTACTTCCCCCCATTGTTTATTATTCCTCTTAGTGCTCCTCACCTTGCCAAGCTCTTTTTGATGAATAGCACCGATAGCTAATCATGAACACAATCTCTACACACTCTAAGTTAACCCTTCTTCATCAGTGACTCTGTTTAACTTATGACAAGATGAGCAGGTGTGCTGAGGAATCAGGGAACCTTCATTCATTGTCTGCCATGAGCACCAAAGCAGTGCCCTGGCGAAGAGCGCGGGTTCCAGGTTCAACTTCCTGTGACTTTGCTCCCCTGTCCTATCTGATCTGGCCTCACTTTCTTCTTCTGTGAGAAGTGTTAGAAAGTTATCCTGAAGACTAAGGATACTAAAATGATACATAAAATACCTAGCAATCCCTCCCACAGAAGAAATTGCTAACTATATTTAAAATATCATTAATATTACAGTAAGATAGAATCTAGAAATTAGGAGCTTCATGGAATACTTGGAAAGGATATGAAAGCGTTTTTTTGTTTGTTTGTTTTTGCTTTTTTTTTTTTTTTTTAATTTCCAATCCTGGGAGAAGGCAAGTGGCAGGGTGATTAAGGCTCTGGACTTCTACATTGGCAACCATGGTTCGAGTCCCAGACCTGCTGACTTGAAACTTACTCTGGGTGTGTGTGCGTGCATGCCCAAAATCCTGAGAGGAAAATGAAGGAGAAGGGACTGTGATGTGGCCACCCCCCTGGGGTGGGATTTCTCACTTCCCCTCTCACTGTCTCTCTGATGAGCACACAAATCCTATGGCAAAAACCTTAAAAAATAAACCCAAAATTTCCAATCTTCCCATTTCTATAATGAGGATACAATTTCAAAAATCACTTCCTACTTCCATTCCTTTCTTCCTTGACACTTCACATGGCACTTAGAAATATAAATTTGCCCGTTACATATTATGTATAGTACTGTTTATAGTATATGCATAACATACTTTCTAACTATTTCTTAAATACTGATACTTTCTTGTCTCTTGAATCCATCCTGTTAAAGAGAGATGCCAAGTTTCTCCTCAGCCTAGAAATTAAGAGCAAGCTAGAGGGAGGACCAAGAAAAATCCTGTTCACTTGCATTAAACTGCAACTACCTCATGTTTCATCTTTTTACACTCAGCAGTCAGTACTCCCTCTTTGTTTCTTGTCTCTCCAACAAAAACCTCTAAGGAGGAAAAAAATATATTAGAGAAAAACCTCCTACTGCTTTCAGCTGCTGTAGTTACCGACCTCCCACGGCTGTGAGGTGTCTGCGCTCCTGATTCCTGGCCCGGTTCCCTAGTGGCCAGCAGGAGTTGCGTTCCTCAAAGGAGATCTGACAGCCAGAGCAGGGAGGTAGAGCAAGACGGTGTGACTTTTAAAAATATATATTTCTGGCTCTCACATGTGTTCTCTATTCTACTGTATGCAGGAAAATTTATTTCATTACAGGAGAAGCCCAAGGCCAGATGGCCTGTGGGTTTCAATGAGCAAAGCCACACAACACTCAGCATTCGTGGCTATCAAACCTGCAAACTTCCCCTAATCTCACCAGGCGGAACTGACCTGACTCTCCTTGGTAACCCCTGCCCCTATTGCGGAACTGTCTCATTGGTCCACATACATTTGGTCCCAATCTGTGCCTTTCTATAGAGGCAGCATTACATTATGGTTAAACTCAAAGACTCTGACCTAGCACTGCTTCGATTTGAATTCCTGTTCCATCACGTCTTATTTATGCGACCTTCAGCAAGTGTTTTAACCTGTGTCCCACTTACCTATTGTATATGATGGTAATAATAGTAGTAGTAATAATAATAATAATAAACCTATCTCATGGTAACATTGTGAAGATTAAGTGAGTTAACATGTGTGAAACACTTAAAAAGTGCCTTGTACGCAGTCAGTGCCATCCAAAAGTTTGTTTCTGTTTCTTGGGAGTAGCGGACAGATTTTAATCAAGCCCTTTAATCCCCAACCCCCCAGCACAATGTCTAGCACATAATATGAGTATCTAACCTCATTCTTAGAGACAGAGCTATCCAGTGGCTCTAAACAACACATACCCCAGGCAGGATTCAATGGTAAAACAAAATGGTGTTTCTGTAACTACAAAAAAACAAAACGTATTAGGAACATAATGAAAACAGGAAAAGAAAGAAAGAAAGAAGAAAGCCCTAGTTCTCTGTAAGAGGAAAGAGAATCTCAGTGGGATCTCTTTTCTATCAAACTAAAATGTCCTAGTAACCAATCTTTCAGAATCCCCTCCTGAAATTCAGCAGCAGGCCAATTAATTAGTATGAAAGCTTAGTCAAAAGGACAATGCTACCTGGAGAACTAAGCAATTCAGGCAGCCTCGCAGCGTTTAATTAAGCCGCAGACCATGGAACAACTTTGTTTGGTAATTTAGAGCATACATTTCCACTGGAGCGTGTGTTCTGATTCAGGTCTTCTGTATGATTGCTTTTCTGCTGGTCAAATGTATGCTGAAATAGAAGAAAAAACAGCATGCTCTGCCTACACAGTGGGTTAGCAGGATAGAAAACCAGGCTCTTTCCTATATTTATTAGGGAATTTGAGCCTATCTTTAGACAGAAGTACAGATTCATAGGATATTAACTCTTTTGCTCACTTTCCAGGAAACATTCAACAAAGTAAGTGGGAAACTAAAAGAGACCATTGACGATGTGAGAGAACCTTAGACAATGTCGTGTCCGATATGAATGTTTCCCTATGTGTGGAAGCCTAGCCTAGAAGACATACTGAAGTAGAGCAGCTGCCCTCTTTCCACGTGCTATGGGCCCTGCTCATCTGGGTCCAGGACGGTCTAAACTTTCAGCCCATCCACACCTGAGGCTGCACTCAGCCTGCATTGCTGTAGGTTTTCCCAAATATGAACTTCCATGGTTCTGGCAAAACTGTCTTGGATTAAGCACAGCCCATCTTGCCAAAACCCAAGAAGGATGAGATGAATGAAGCCATGGAGAACTTATTTTGGGAGAATCCACTCTTTCAACAAGTATGAAAGCCTTACTCAATGTTGAGTGCCAGTTGAAACTGTAAGTTAGATAGTTATAACAGGCATGAAATGAAATTAATTCAATTTAGTAGAGTATATTATATTACTGGAAAAAAAAAGTAAATTCCCTGGTGACCGCTAAGCCAGCTTCCGAACAGCAAACCAGATCTCCAGGAAGTTCTGAAGGGAGTGCTATACCAGGAAAATTAAGTACAGACACACAGAAATAAGAGTTCAAAAACTAAGAAAATGGCCAACTTAATCATAGGGACAAGTGTGGAGTTGACTATGATATCCCATATGATATCCCAGAATTTAATCAGGAAGATTGAACCACAACAGAAGATAAAGTACATGAGACTGAAGTGGTGAAGCAGCATTTTACGACTTTTGACTAAAACATTGCCAATTTTCTTCTGGGCTTTGTTTTCCGATTTTAAGGACTTTGGTCCTGTCTTGAGCTGCCTATAGGTTCATGTACCTACTGTTTGAACAGAATCCTAGTCTGTTTCCTGGCTTTAAGTTGTAAGCAAAGTTCCTTAGCATTTCTTTGATCTATTAAAACTAAAACTGCTTTTCTTGAAAGTAAAAAAAATACCTATTTAATGACTATAGTAAGCAATCAATAAATTACTAGCAAAAAAAATAAAAAAGAATTATTGTCACCCTGTTTTGAGAGTGTTACTGGGAAGGGGAAAAACCAAAGGCAAGTCAGAGGCACAAAGAAAAAAGTCTGGCTCACATCACATCTCATCAAAGGACACTTTTATGTACCAGGAATTTAGGATGACAAACTGTTTCGCTCTCAGTCCCCCAATCATTCTTGCTTCTTCCTCCCACCCAGTTTGCTCAAGAGAAATAGCTCCAAATAAGAATCATTTGGCAAAGGGGATAGCTATCAGGATTTGAACATCTGATTTAAAAGCTGCTTACATGGAAACCCACCCACTGTTTCGAGAAGGCATAATAAGATGCTGGAGGCTTATTCTCAGAACGAAATGATGAGACGGCCTTTGTGAGACTAAAAGGATAATAGACATCAAAATAAAAGAGCAGTAAAAAAAAAAAAAAAAATGCCCCACCAATGCATAGCCAAAAGTTCATAAAAATAAGTTTAATAAAAAGAGTGACAAATGTATGAAGACATAGAAGAGTCTGAATTGCTTTTGTAAAAAGTCAATTAAAATGCACTTAAGCCATTCCATTTAGGTAATAGGATTCTTCCAGAATTTTATTTTAGTTTCTAAAATCTCAGTTGCCCACAGGGTTTATGTCAAGGTTATGATAAAGAATATTTTTTTGGTTGGTTGTTGT
Source organism: Tupaia belangeri chinensis (assembly GCF_000334495.1). Classification (NCBI taxonomy): domain Eukaryota; kingdom Metazoa; phylum Chordata; class Mammalia; order Scandentia; family Tupaiidae; genus Tupaia; species Tupaia belangeri. The sequence continues at coordinate 1,977,416 of NW_006160160.1, forward strand.
TGTTTATAGAAGACAGGCAGGGCATTGTGAAAAAAGATGTAAATGGATTAATAATGGGGTTGCTGAGGCTTAAGCTGACTGACATTTTGCTGAGTGACCAAAAAGTGTGTAGAATTAAGTGTGACTTTGGGGTGGATCATGGTACATAAAAGCGTTATAATAATACTTTGCAATCACTGGACCATGTATGAAATACAAAAAAGGCGTAGAGAGGGAACCAGCAGTTAGCGTAATGGCTATGTCGCTGGACTCCCACGTAGTCGACCGCGGTTCGCGTCTCGGACCCGGTGGCTTAAATCTCACGCCGGGCGCGTGTGCGTGCGTGCCCAAGATCCCGAGAGGAGAATGGAGGAGAAGGGATTGCGGCGTGACCATCCCCCCTGGTGGGTGATTTCTCGCTTTCTGTCTCTATGTCTCTCTCTGTCTGTCTGGCGAGCGCACGCGCCCTATAGCGAAAACCTCTCAAAAAAAAAAAAAAAAAAAAGGCGTAGAGAAATTCCTGCCTTTAAGTTGTTTAAAATATGGAGTCATCTTATTGTTCCATCTAAGTGTCACAAGATACATGAAAGCTGTGAGGTTCAGGTAAAATGCTGTAAGAGCACAAGGAGGAGGATGAGAGGAGATCAAAGACATCTGAGCTGGCACAGGGGTGGACTAATGAGGGGACTAATGAAAAGGAAAAGGTATAAAGGAGGAAAATCCAGGTAAGGAGAGAGAGAGCGATTGTGAGCAGCCTGGTGGTTGCTTCAAGTTCAGGATGTTGGAAGCAGAATAGAGGGAGATGAGCCTGGAAAAATAATTGGAACTTTATTCTCTAGGAAATTGCCAAAGGGGTTGGGAGATATATATGAAAAGATATTTGCTTTTGTTTCTGTTTTGTAAAAGGGTAGTGACACAATTAGGAAATGCTTTGGGGAAGAGATTAGATTGTAATGAAAATCAAGTAAGACTGATATACCAATGATACCTCTGAGAGCAGCCGAGCCCTGGGGACTATAGATCATTTCAGCTTCACTCTTTCTCAAGAGTTGGAGAGAAAGCACCCTGCTGCCCAGCTGAGTGTGTAAGGGTTGCCATCTTTGGGGGAGATCTGGAAGACTCAGCTTTTTTTATTTTTATTTTTATTTTTTTTTTCTGTACAAGAGTCATCCCTTCCCACCCCCAGAAATTGTTTTGGTCCATTATGGTGGGATCTATATTCAAACTATGGCTGCATGACCTTGGGCAAATTAACTGACCTCTTCATGTCTCAGCTTTCTTCTCTTCTGAAAAAAACTTAGCACATTGGTTGACAGATGGTAAACTGGCAGTAACTAGTAGCCAGGACTACAAATAGGGTGGGTTCACTTTGCGCCTGTAAAATGGTGTTTTCAGTAAACCAATGTATTCTACTTTATTTGATATACTATCAAATAAATTTGCAGATGATAAGTCTCAGCACAAGTGAATATAGTATTGGCATTTTGAACGGTGTTGTTACTATACCAACAAAGCATGTTTAGGCAGAATGGTATCCACTGAAAGGCTGAGCATTGTATTCCCCCATGAAAATGTAACAGCAAGAGGCCGTTACTATACTCTGTAAGCTCTTCCCTGAAAAAGAGAAAAAAACAACCATGACTCATAGGCCACTAGCTTATTCCACAAAAGGGGCTCTGGAATGACGCCTCTTTTATCCAAAATTACTTTTGCTACTGTTCTGTGTAGGTGATGAAGACACTCTAATTCCCATTGTTCTTAAGATTTAGGCTTGTCAAAAGCAGAGTAGAACTGATCATCTATCACCCTTCATCTTACCTACAGCACTGGCCTGAAGCAGAATCCTGAGGGTTTCTTGTTGCCCCTCTCCTTCCTGTCTTTTGTCTCTTCTCTGGCGCGCTGCTTTTATGCGTATACTTTACACATAGTCATCATATTTTTTTCCAATATATTTGTAGTCCAGCTTTCCTCTGGACTCCAATGGGCAATGAAAGTAATTGATTCCTGTTGTGTTCTTGGTAAAGGTCAGAGAATAGAATCCTATCAGCCAACTTGATCTGCGCAATGACCAGCATTGTGAGCCTTTCACTGGCCATCCGAAAGGGCTGCAGACTGCCAGAATTGAGACTGTAAGCTTGGCCAAGCACTCAACAAAGACCCAATAGGCACCACATAAAATGGACAAGAAGTCTTGGTTATTGCTTTCTAACATCTGGCCCTTTCTCTGGATCTTATTTCTAAAAGAAATGGAAATGCAAATTGAAGTAGGACTTGATTTCACTTGACATTGTGTGTCTTGCCCTTAACAGTACCTTGAGTTTGAGTTGATTTATGTGAACTTTGCCACTTATCCTGACAATCAACTAGAGGTATTTTTCAAAATGTCTAGTTGTTAGTATGTGACCAAATTTTTTTTTTTTCTGGAGAGGTTTTTACTATAGGGCACGTGCGCTCACCAGACAGACAGAGAGAGACAGAGAGACAGAAAGTGAGAAATCACACCCAGGGGAGATGGCCATGCCTCAATCCCTTCTCCATTCTCCTCTCAGGATCTTGAGCACACACGAACATGCGCCCGGCAAGAGTTTTAAGCCACCGGGTCCGGGATGTAAACTGTGGTCAACTACATGGGAGTCCAGTAACATAGCCATTATGCTAACTGCTGTTCCCAAGTATGTGACCAAATTTTTTGTCCTCCAATTTTATCATAGCAGGAAGACAAAAAAGATCATTATAATAAACTTTATGATAGGTACAGAAAACCAGTAGGGAGGAGAAGTATATGAAAAACCCTTAGGGAAAG
>NW_006160160.1:1980320-1987798 GCF_000334495.1 Tupaia belangeri chinensis
GCATGTGCTCACCAGACAGACAGAGAGAGACACAGAGACAGAAAGCGAGAAATCACCCCCCCAGGGGGGATGGTCACACCACAATCCCTTCTCCTCCATTTTCCTCTCGGGATCTTGGGCACGCACACACATGCGCCCGGCGTAAGTTTTAAGCCACCGGGTCCAGGACGTGAACCGCGGTCGACTACTTGGGAGTCCAGCGACATAGCCATTACGCTAACTGCTGGTTTCCAACAGTTATTTATTGAAAATGAAAAAAATGATTAAAGTTGACAATAAAGAAACACATAACACCTTTGGGGAATAATAAGATGCTCAAAGAAAGCTTTAGAATTTATGGGTTCTAACTTGGAGTTGGTTTGCCCAGAAGACATAAATGTTTAAATAATCCATAGGGATTGACATAGTGGTGCTAGTCAAGTGGTGCTTGACAAGACTTCCTTGTCAAGAATTCTAAAGAGAGAAATTCTGCAGAACGAAACAAACTGTATACTGAGTGGTGAGGAAAGAGAACTTGAAGGCCCATGAGCCTGCCTCTTGAGAAGTTCATTTATAGCCTAGTCTTCCTTACCTCCATCTCCACAGACCTGGCTTGCTGCAGAGGCTTCACGGTTGCCTCCCAACCATCCTTCACCTGATTCCCATAGTAACCTCAAAATAGTCCTTCCAATGTGACAGTCTCCTACTCAAGAACTACTTGCAGCCTCCATCTATATTTGGAGATACTGCATAATCTCCCTAACATCCTACCCCTACCCAGCCTTAACTCAACACTCACCCCAAAGCAGACCTTCTGCTTGAGTCTGGCCTCTTTTTCCTCCCCAGTAGCTCTAGGAAGATGCCAGCCTTGCTGCACTATCAACATAGTTCTACCCAGGCTTAAGTAGAACAAGCGCTTTAGCCTCATTAAATGCTTCTTAGATTAAAGGAGACAGAGGATCATGCCTCTGCTTCCCTTTATGACTCCTGCCCACACCTGGTTTCTCACTTCTATAACTGCCTCCTTCTTACCTTGGGCCACTCTTGTTCCACTCCCACTTGTACAAACAGGCTGCTGGAATAAATAAATAAAGCAAAAGACAGTTTGCCTAGGGAAAGTTTGGCATTGGCTAACTTTTCCTGACAATTCTCATTTTAATCTTTTTATTTTTCTTTCCTGGTTTCAGACATCTTTCAAAAATAGATCCTTCATCTCTAAACTTAGTGTTTTCTTCTCTCTTTAAGATGTACTCAATTTCTGTCTCCCGCAACTTATTTGGCCCTCTCTTCCCTTTCATTTTCCCTTGCTTTAATATTTTCTTCTCTCACTTATTTATCCTACTTTCGGCCCCATAAGTCTGGAGACTCTTGTTTCCTGCTCTCAAGAGTTCTCCCCTGACAGCAGTGTGCAAGCTCCAGCTTACAAAGGAAATGCTGTTTACCTGTCCCTTTTTAATTGTCATATCACCAAAGCTGTGTGTGCCAGACATCCCAGGTGCAACTAGACCAGACTGGCAGGTGAGGCTAGAATGAACAGTGCATCCACAGGTCCAGAGTAAGGCTTGCCAATAAAACAACTCTGGATCCAAGTAGAGAATGCAGCTGTTGCCATCATAGATATTAGACCAGGAGAAACTGTGTTGGAGTATTTTCAAAACTGGCAAGTTGCATTAAAAATACAGTGGTCTGAAGTCACCATGTTTAAATCTACCATGGAATCCATCTAAATCTTGGTTTGGAAGCAGCTTATAGTAATTAAAGAGAATACAAATTCTAACTCCTAACTGAAGAAAAAAAAAAAGAGTTAAAATCAAGTTCTTAAAAATCTTCACATCTGGGACCAGCAGATGATATAATGGTTATGTCACTGGACTCCCACATAGTTGACCACAGTTCAAGTCCCAGACCCAGCAGCTTAAACTCACACCGGGTGTGTGTATGTGCATGCCCAAGATCTCAGGAACAGAATGGAGGTGAAGGGATTGTGTGGCCATTCTCACCCCCACCCTCCTTGGCAGGGGGCTTGTGGTGGTGATTTTCTCACTTTCTGTCTCTCCTTCTCTGTCTATCCAGTGGGCACATGCACCCTAGAGAAAAAAAAAAAAAAAAAAAAAAAAAAAAACCTGTCTTAAAAAAAAAATAAAATCTTCATATCCTATTGAGAATTAAATCATGATATGATACCAGTGCTATTAAAAATGTAATAGCAATGATAAACAATGTTAACCTCTCTGATGAACTTAATTTCAGGGTGACTAGCACACTGCTGATTTTCTATGCTATTTTTCAAGTCCCCGTAGAGTATAAGTTCTACAGAGTCTATTGAACCATTTCATATGAACAACCATGTTAAAGGTCCAACTGTAGGTATCTGATATTTATATCATATATTTCATATTGTATGGGCATTATAAACTGTTCTAAAAGAAAGATTAAAATGGCTCAACGCTTGAAGTTTCTCAAGTTTGTGCATGGGAGTGTTCCCTGTGTACGTGGTCGGCCCCCTGAGGCCAGGCTGCCTGTTTTCCATTTCTGAGGGCACTCTCGGCCTTTTTCTGACCAGATTTCTACAGAGTGGAGAATGGCTATTAAGTGAAAGGGATGGAAAACCCTATCAGTCCACAAATGAGTCAAAATTTACTTTGGACTGAGAGAACAATAGGAAAACTCTTCACGTGTGGGTTTTAATTTTAAAATGAAATAAATTATGTCAGTGTTCAATGGAAGGAACTTCTCATGGAAAGGACTATTTCAGGAAAGAAAGAAAAACTTGGTCCATGTGTGGCAGTCATCAAACCAGATACCTTCACAAATGATGATTTACTGAAAATTCACAGCAACCCAGAAAAAGCACAATTGTCCCCATTTTCTTTCACACTTGAGGAAACTGAGGCCTGTGAAAGTTAGGATTACAAAAGTAACAGGTGATAGCAGCAAGTTTTGTACCCGGGGTCCCTGGGCTCCAGACCCTGTTCTCTTTTATTATGATGCTCACCTTTTCATTATGAATTGCCTAAATTTCCTCCCTAATCATGTCATGTCAGATTGGTCTTGTAGATGAAAGTGACTTATATTATTGTCTGAACTTCAACTGTAATCTTTTCTTAAACTGAGAAATTCCAGCCAATATTTTATATCTCCGGGGTCTCAATAGTAGTAATTCTTATTCTCTATTGTTAGGGAAGACTACTTTAAATATGTAGGAATTTTCAGAAGCCTACTTTAAAAAATATTTGTGGAGATCTGAATTCTCATTATTTTCTGTTATTTGGGTAGCTAAAACTCTCAATAGCAATAAGATTTCGTTTCTGCCAATACTTTCTATATTGCAATTGAAACAGTTTTCTTCAAATTCATTGCTTACCATTCTATAGCAATTGAAATGAAATTTCACAGATCTTTTTACACTATTACATCTTGATAGACTGGTTTAAGTTCCAACAATCCAATGGTAATTTTTAAAGATATGCCTCCCTAAGGGAGTCATCAGCTTAAACACTGGTATACTTCCTGGGCAAGTGTTTGGTTTTTAGCTTACCCGGTATAGTTGTTTAATCATTTTTGATTAATCTTACTTAAAGTCTGTTGCAAAGTTTCTATTAATAACAATGGAAACTCCATGAGTGGAATGGCAGAAAGAATCATTTTTACAAAGGCAGTTTTCTTTTTTTCTTTTTAGAATTTTTTAATTTAACTTTATTTATTTGTTCATGTATTTTTATTTGACCAGGGGGGATATAGTGTGGTAGAAAGAGGAAAAATGAGAAAGCAAGCCACCAGGTCCGGAACTCAAACTGCAGTCGACCATGTGGGAGTCCAGCACACTTAACCACCATGCCACTCACTGGCTGCAAGTTACTTTTCTTTATAGGTCAAGGCACTGTACTTGGGGCAGGCAAAACAAACTTTCATTCAAAGGTGCACAGTCTCCCACAGTCCTCTGTACTTCTTTTCCATGGCATTTGATGTATTTCTGCACCTCCTCCAGGCCCCCAAAGGAAAAATATCGTTGTCTTAGGTTTATTGCCTTTGTGATCTATGTGTACTAAAAAAAAAAAGAGAAAGCAAATTAAAAAATTAGCGAATTAGAGGTGAGGGCCCCTGTCCTGAGGCTTACTAACACAAGGATGTTTCAGAAGTGACCACCTGAGACAGAGTCCAGTTTGCCACCTAAGAGACTTAGCCCTCATGGGTGGATTTTAAACCAGCTGCAAAGGAGACAGGCAGGGCAGCATGAAATAAAGAGGTCATTTTCGAGCTAGAGTTTCGAGCTGCCTGACATCACACCTCTGAGACAGTCACCTAAATAATACCTCCACGTACAGGAGGCTGACACAACTTTCTTCCACTGGAGAAGAAGATGTGTACTTCAGTAAAGGCCCAGCTTGTTGAAACTACCAAAAATCCCACGTTAGAGCTTTTAATAGAATTCTGACCAGAAATAGAGAGAGAGAGAGTGAAAAGGTTTTTTTATTGCCTCTACCCCTTCACAATTCAACAAGAGTAGATTTTATGTCGGGCCTTCGAGTTCTGCCTCAGACTTCTCTTTATTTCACCTCCAGGCCACTAATTATATGGCCTTAATTTGTACCTGGTCCACACCTGCATTGTCGCCTTTCGCAAGGTGTGCAGAGATTATAAGCCATGAACAAGGCATTCAATCTTTGGCAAATAAACAAACGCTTTTCTGTCTCTATAAACATCCTTGGCCCTGCAGTTCCACAAGTGACTACAAATAAGTGCCTAAACAGCTTCAGCCAAGACAGCAATCTCTCTGGCTTTCAGTCTTACTGTTTCTTTTCTTTTCTTTATATTTTTAATTTTTTTATTTTTTTTTGCTTTGCCTGAGAGACAGAGGGGGAAAGTGAGAAAGCACTTTCCAGCAGGGATTGCCATGCAGTAATCCCTTCTCCTCCATTCTTTACTCAGGATGTTGGGCAAAGGGGCACACATGTACACGTGCGTGGTTTTTTTTTTTTTTTGAGAAGTTTTTGCTATAGGGCACGTCTGCTTGCCAGACAGACAGAGACAGACAGAGAGACAGAAAGCGAAAAATCACCCCCCCCAGGGAGGATGGCCACGCCGCAATCCCTTCTCCTCCATTCTCCTCTCAGGATCTTAGGCACACACCCACACATGCCTGGTGTGAGTTTAAGCCACCGGCTCCGGGATTCAAACTGTAGTCGACTACATGAGAGTTCAGTGACATAGCCATTATGCTAACTGCTGGTCCCCACGTGTGTGTTTTTCAAGCCACTGGATCCAAGACTTGAACTGTACAGTCAGCTGTGTGGGATCTGGCCACCTTAGAACCACACCACTGATGGCCCCAGTGCAGTTTCAATCATGTCCATCACTGACTAATTGCACTCTGTCGAATCTGGCTTGCTAACATCACACCATCGGCATGCTGCAGCAATGTGAGTCAGGGCATGGGCACAGCCGTTCAAGAATCACCATGTCTCAGTAGTTTACAGCCTTTCAGTGGTGAGGAAAGAAGCCCATTACAAAACCACAGACACTGGATTTTCTTAGGGGAAGCTTGCATTTGCACTGGCTACTATCAGGCACACACCTCAGGACCAGAACTCTGGCCTGTCAAGATGCAGGTCAACTTTTTGAGCTCAAGCTGCTAAATTCAGAGCATTAATTGCACTGAATATTAGCAGAATGAAAGGGGAGTGGTGGGCAGGATTGAGTCATCCTCATTATTATTATTATCACTGAGTGATTATAAACCTTTGCAGGAGAAAAATCAAGACAGTAGCTGGCCATTGAAATATAAAATGGAATCCTGAAGAAGGCTGGCACAAGATCTGTGCTTTGTTGCTAAGAATAGCAAGGTTAATTACAGAAGGGAGTGACAGAAACAGGAAAGCAGCAATCGCACCAAGCAGAAGATGCTGCAGTGGTAGTTCTGAACTAATTAGTAACAGGGGCTGTTCATGGAGTCGTCAAAACATTAACCCTTGAGGGCTGGAGGTTGGAGATGATGCGAGAGGGAAGAGAAGCATGCATGCGCAGATCACTCGTGGTTTCACTTCAGGTTCTTCCTCTACTGCTGAATATCATGAGGTGCTTGTCAACCAAATCAGATTCTGAATCTTTAATTACATTGTCAATATGTGACTAAGCCTCCTTGAATTCAGACTATGTGATATTCAAACATACTCATACAATTGCATCTCGTTCTTATTCTCTGAAAAGCGCTAAATACTGTATTTACAGGAGAGTGGTTATGTCAAACAAATAAGTAAATACATTTGACAGTAAAATTCTAAGTAAACTCAAGTTATGCACTTTCTAACTGTTTAAGTCGACTATGTATCACAGGCAGAATCTTGTGATGTTATTTAAGAAAATAATCGCAAATTTTTGATGACATCTTAAAGTTTAATATGAAAATCTCTAAAACAAAAGCATTATAAGGTTGACCTTTACTCAAAAAAAGTTTTCTAGACATCTCATGTATTTTTTTCTTGTGGTAATTCTTGGCTAAAGTTTATTAATTTTACCAGATTGATAGCTGTTATTTTATTCATGCTCGGCTCTCACTTTTAGTCATATCTCATTCTATGGAAAGAAACATCTGCAGTCAAGCATTAAGACTAGCAGTGAGGGGGGCCAGCAGGTGGTGTGGATCGAGCCCCAGACCTGGTGGCCTGCTCGCTCTCTCTCTCTCTCTCTCTCTCTTTAGTGAGTGACTGTGCCCTCTAGTAAATTAAATAATAATAAGATAATAAAAATAAACGAAGTTAAATAAATCATTCTTAGAAAAAAGCACAAAGACTAGCTATGAGGAATAAAATATTTAAAACTGGAAATGAGTTTGTCATCCTCTTTGTCATTATTTTTGGATTAATTTTTGTGAGGTTATCTTCATTTGCTTTGCTAACAAATAGAAGTGAGCTCTCTGGGCATGCACCCTCCTCATGGACATCTCAGAGTTCCATCAATGCTCACTCTATTATTATTACTGTGGTTAATATTGTCACCTTTCTTATTAAGTATTGCTTGAGCATCTGCTATATGTCAAGCTTATACTAATTACATGCATACATTATAACTTGCAACTAAGAAGATTGATATTACTCTGTCTGCTTGAAAGTTGAGAGAATAAGGATGAAGGGGCTTTAGTATTTCACGGTGAGATATGTAGCAGCTATTACTAAGCATGAGAACTAGGATTTCCTTGTAGAAATCTGCAGTTTTTCTAATACACCTTCTTGCTTCTTAAATTCTTAATTATTATTGTGATTTCTGACCTCCTAAATACCATTAGCATTAAATAATTGCATTTATTTTTAATGTTAAGAATCAAGTTACTTATAACAGTATTTTCTGGGGAACCAGCAGTTAGCATAATGGCTATGTTGCTGGACTCCCATGTAGTCGACCACGGTTCGCGTCCCAGACCCGGTGGCTTAAAACTCATGCCGGGCGTGTGTGCGTGCATGCCCAAGATCCCGAGAGGAGAATGGAGGAGAAGGGATTGCAGC
>NW_006160160.1:1988027-1989974 GCF_000334495.1 Tupaia belangeri chinensis
GCCGTTCGCTATAGAGAAAATCCCTCCAAAAAAAAAAAAAAAGAGTATTTTCTGTATCCATTTACCTGAAGCCCAGCTTAGAATAGCTGCTGACTTTTACATATATTGGGGTTTCTTCGATGAGGAAGCCTATAGCAGCCCCTAGCCTCAGGATGAATGATGGGATTCATGACACACCACCCCTCAAAATGTGATGACCCTTGTCATATTAAACGTTTTAAGCTAAAGGAATTTGAGAAAGAGTATGTAAAGGAAGGTCTCTCTGACCTCTCCCCAACCCTTCTTCCTTGGAGCAGGTTATAAAACCTAGGAAGTATTTTTCTGACATTCTCCTAAAGTAGGTCCAAAGGCCCTGTTGTGAGAGATGGTCTCCTGATAGCCCCTGAAAGGAAGCATCCTTACCTCTGAAGTCCAAGGATCACAGAGAAAAATCTGAACAGGGCTTGCTCAGGTTACCCCATTTATTGTCATTCTCTGTCCTATGGCATTTCTCCGTAGCTGTCTACTCTTCAGCAAACCTCACCAAAAAAAAGCATGGAAGTGTTTAACTGCTTCTTTGGATCTTTATTTTCTTATGAAGGCTCCTGTGTCACAGAAAACTCACATTAAATAAATGTGTATGCTTTTCTCTTGTTCATCTGTCTTTGGGTTTAAGGGTTTCAGCCATGGACTAGGATAGACAGAGAAAAAGGCTTTTTCTCTCCCCTACACAAACTAGAGATAGTGGGATAAATAATTAGTATTAAAAATTATAGTAAGGGGTTGCAAATTGTCCCCCCCCCACACACCCAATAATCCCTATTTTAGAAAATAATTGGTGATAAGGCAAAGAAAAGCATAATGTATGTCGTTCATTCTCAGTTTCTGAACTGGATCAAGGCACATTAGTTGTTTGTAATGGAGCCTAATGTCGTATTAGTTGTTTGTTTTATGTGGCTTCTGCTTCCATTGCCCACCAATTCTCTGCTCTGCTCTGCTCCACTCCAGAAGATAGGAAACTATGTCATATCTGCTGCCTCCTGGCTGCTGGGCAGGTTCTGCCAAAGGGATGCACAGGAGGTAGACTAGAGAGAAGAGGTGGTGAGAAGTCGGGGTGTGTCCCTCAGCCTCCTTCTGTGCTTGGAGCAGTGGCATCTCCTCTGTGGTTCTGGTTCCAGGTGGACTCCCCCTCCCTCTGCTGTTTACTTTCCCTGCAAGCAGCTCCATTCTGGGTCTAGCTCACACTGGATGGCCCTGGCTACTGGGCTTTGGCCACCTTGCCCCAACATTTGCAGGCCCCAGGGCAAAGGTGTAGAAGGATACAATACATCTATGTCTTATTTTCATAAGTTACAAATCAAATGCAAAGTGTTATAGTATTTTTACAAGCATAAATTCATAATGATATCACTTGCTTGTGGAATCATAGGATAAATAGCTACTGTCTCTTACTTATTAGGTGGGGGAAGGGAGGGTGGAGAGTCTTCTCTTACCCTAGGCTTAACTACTCACTCACTTAGCAGTCCTCTCCAACACCACTGTCTAGAAACTAAGACCTCTCTGAAAGGGATATGAGATAGTCTTCATATGCCAGCTAGTCCAAGCCAAGACCTCTGCCCATCGTGCTCCCAATATTCTACCACCTGGCTGGTGTCAACTCTTTCAGTTCCTCAAAGGAACCTGAGCCGAAGGTCCACGGTCAAATTTAGATTTTTCTGGTTAGCCTCTCTGGTGTGCAGCCCATATGTCTTCTCTTTCTCTTGGCTCCATTCCATGCTGCAGAGAGCCCTGGGTGTGTTCACAAGGACACTCTAGACCTCACACCTAAGCGCTAGCCACCTCTCCTGGCTATGACAGCTGCCTTTTCCTGGATACTTTGTAGCTCTGTGGTTCTGTGCTGCTCAAGGGAACAAAGACCCAGGAAAAGAGGCTATTCAAACCCTGGAGACATACTTCATCCATTTGCGT
>NW_006160160.1:1990388-1998209 GCF_000334495.1 Tupaia belangeri chinensis
AAGGACATCCCAGCCCGGAGCAGAGTCTGAAAGTGGGGAGAGGAATGGTATCTGGGTGTTTATGTCTTCTTGACCCAGAGATTATTTCTGTAAGAAAGAACATGACTGGGAAGAAACAGAGTGAGGTCTAAAATGTAGAGCCCAGAGCAAGGGTCTGCCCAGCTATCAAGGCACTGGCACTCTTGGATTCCGTGAATACGGTGGTGCTGGAGTCAGTCTATTATTTCTAATCTTTGGTAACATCACTGTGCCCCTTCGTCTCCCTCACCTGTTTAACCAGTTCCCTGTATTGAATTCTCTCTCCTTAAAACACCAAAAGAGGTTTCTGTTTTACTGATTGTACCCTGGTTGATATATAGCTTATTTAAAAGCTTTTCTAAATAGAATGTTAGATCGCAGTGATATTTTCTGTGTATTTTTGGTCAGATTCACCCAAACGAAAGAGAGTAGGCTCCATTACAAAGATATAATCAGAGGTATAAAATGTTTTTGACAATCTAAATCTTTTCTTAACACATGCACATTTTATAAGTCATATTTCAAAAGGCATTACATATTTAGCTATACCTAAATTTGCATGTGGAGTTACAAGGTAAATAGGACAGATGGAGAAAAATAGAAGTGGAATATTTCAACATGCCAGGCAGAGGGGCAGGAAAGTGATAGTGATTCAACTAAATGCTGTCTCTTACCTAATATAGAGCCTTCGATGGCAAGCTGCAGCCTTGGGGTTCTCTACAATCCGCTCCGACACTTCCCACATCAAATCGTTTTCACGTGTCATTCTACTAGGACAGTGTACTGCTAGCTCTTAAAATAAGACTTACACATATGGTACTTATATAATGAAGATAAAACCCGTGCAGTGGGGCTGGAAATGTTCACATTTGGTTTCTTGATAACGCTTGAGGAGAGATACTGCCTAGGTTATATAAGAATTCATTTCCTAGGTTAGTTTTTTTTTTTTTTTTTCCTGGAAGGCACAAGCATTTGACATACGTCTGACTTATGATCTTCATCCCTTTGTGCTAATAAATAAGATTTTAAGTTTTTACATAGTCCTGATATCAGTAACAGAGCTTACCTTGTATGTTTCTTATATTCTGTGGCACCTTGTCCAGTTCATCACTGATAACATCATTACTGAGAAAAATTAAGGTTGTATTTGGCAACATCCTGTCGTTCCTATTTCTGTGCCTTTGCTTGAAACTCTCTCACTGCAGCAAGTCTGCTCTGACTGACCTAGCAGATACTGCCAAGAATTGGCAATGGAGAGAAAAGGAAAGTAATCAACTTTACTGCCTGATGTTACTAAAAACTGCAGCCAATTTCCAATTATCCGTGTCGGTGGATGCAGGGATCTTTGAAATCCAGATTTAATCTATGAATAACAAGGTAACAAGAGAAGCAAAACAATGGAGCTTCATTTGGTCAACAGCTGCAGTGTCCTTGTATTGTTGCGTGGCATTTCTAAGTCATCATACTGTCTTTTAATTAAAAATCAAAGCTGTAGGTAAGAACTGTGACCCGTAAGACAGACTGAGGAATTTAGCCTGCACTTAGCTAAATGGGCATCTTATTCCCACTGCCATCTCCAGATTGAACTTTCTTTCCTAGACTATGCAGGAAGAACAGCTAGAAAACCTAGGCCAGGCTACCTAGAGCATCAAGGGGCAGAAGAAAAACTGTTCCAAAGGCTAAGAGGCTCATACTACCTGGGGATAGTAATGGTGAACACTTGGAACCATTTAACAGGGAGAGAGAGGAGTGAGCAGAGACTGTGGGTGTCACTATCATGCTCTCCTACCCTCAGCACAAATAATGCCTTATGCAAACACCAAGGCAGATAATAAAATTTCCCTAATACTTGTACTTAAGCTAGTAAAGATGTGTAATAGTCTTCCTTTGTTTTTGATGGTAGCTAGATCATTCTTAATGAAAATAAAGAAAGAAAATCGATAACTCATGAACTAACCAGAAATCAACCACAATGTCATGAGGGTTGATCATATTTATTGTTGTTCTATTTCAAATTGTTCGTATATTTGACAAATATGGGGACTGTGATTAGCATATGTCTATGAATCAGGAAATCTTATTAACATCTTGGACCAAAATCTGAGACTATTTATCCTGTTTGATGAACTAGCTGTATCACGGTTGCATATGTAGAACGATCTATATGATTATGTTACCCTTATTGGTTCCCTTGGCATTTAAGCTAGACAGTAAAATGTACTCTATCAGTGACTCTCATCAAACACAGAACATTTTGTTGTGGTAGTCATATTAACTAAGTTGATGACTATCCAATGTGAGATAGAGTTATTATATTTAATAGATGTAATAAGTGCAATACACAAAATTGCCCTGAAAAATTTAAGGAATTAAATAGACCTGTGAAAGTTAATCATGGTGAATAACTAATATAGATGGCTATTTCCTAGCGATGTTGCATTACTAACGAGATTCGACAGTATTTTTATCTCATCAGTTTTACTAACCTTTTTTATCTTTGCTTCCTTATCCTATTTTTCTGTATCTCTCACATGCACACTTTAGGACATGGTAATATTTTTCAAGTGTTAATATGAATTGATGTCTTCCTTAGAAATAATTAGAGCTCTACACATGTCAGAAAATTATGAGACAGAGTGTCTTTCAGCTCAAATAATGTTCCAGCACAGGAGGCAAGGAAAACGCATTATCTGAAAATTACTCCATATAAAGCGAATAGTCATGTTCTCGCTTGAGTTCTTTGGAAACAGATGGCCACTCTCTTAGTAATAAAAATAATTCTCATAACTTACCAAGCTTTCATTTCAAAATATATTCCCTTGAATTATGTCATGTTATCCTCATACCATTCCCATGAGGGAGATAGAGACCAAGACATGATACCTGCCTGAGCTCCCAGCAGATAGTCCAAGCCCAACCTCTAAACTTGTCACCACCTTCAAGGGATCTCATAGCTCCTTTGATTCTGTAATAGGATTAAGACTGGTCCTTTATAGATATTGTTCTATGTGAAAATTTGATGCTGACTTTAAAAAAGTTAGAGTGCAGATCAAAAGGGTGTAATTAGAGTTTGGTTACATAACAGGCTTATCTTATGGTCCTGCCACAATGAGGTATCATTTGGCCAGACTCCTGTCTTTCTCAGACTTTCCATTGGAATAAATGCAGCCAAACTGATGCACAATTGTGCCACTGAATCAATAGTGGAAACTTCAGAGTTTGGTCAGTAATTCTCTGTGACATGGGATTCCTTATGGGAATAATAGAGGTCATAGGCATGAATGGAGGTTGTTTGCTAATGTGTGAAATCATTGCTAATGTGTGAAGTCATAGAACCAATATATCAACCTAATAAATGCCAAGGGAATTCTATTTTATAAATGACTTCCTACTTTCCATTAATTCTATACCACAGACCACTTTTAAAAGATTTAGAAAGCTTCTAACTTAAGAAAATATATTTTGAGAAGGGTTTTTGATGTTGAGTCAGTGGAAGTGTCCTCATTTCCTATCATTAAGATATGAGGGCTGCAATGGTAACAGCTTTGACCTTTACATCTCCATCCATAAGTTTAGTAAAGCTGAGGACAGCAGAGAAGTGGAGGCATGTTGGTTTACAGATGCCTTAAATGAAACCAAAAGATGGTTCACAAATCCTACAAAATCAACTCAGAAAGAATGGCATTGGTTAATAATTAGGCACTCTTTAAAATGGGAGAAGTAGCCAAACCAGTGAATACCAAGAATGTATCTAGAGTTGATCTAATTTTTTGAGAGGTTTTTGCAATAGGGCGTGTGTACTCTCCAGAGAGACAGAGAGACAAAAAGCGAGAAATCACTCTCCAGGGAGGATGGCCACGCCACAATCCCTCCTCATCTATTCTCCTCTTGGGATCTCGGGCACACATGCACATGCGCCTGGTGTGAATTTAAGCCACTGGGTCCAGGACTCGAACCACAGTCGAATCCTTGGGAGTCTGGTGATGTAGCCACTACACCAACTGCTGATCCCGTGGAATTAATCTCAAAATAGAAATTTAGTTTTGCTTATGATGCATGCATTTAAATTAAAAAAAAATAAAAATAGATTTTCCTCTATATTTGCCTGTATTATGTCAAATTGAGATAGGAGAGAGGCTTGGAACATATTATTAGGGTATAAGGCACAATATGGAGACACAGTAAACTTTAACCCTCATATAGTCACAATGGCTCAGTTATAACAAATTGCTGGTGACATTAGGGCTCAAAACAACCATAGCTAAGGGCTATGCTTTCTATTTGCTAACTGCATTCTAATGAGAAGTTCAACTCTGCTGACCCCACAAAGAATGGGGTAATAAATCACCCAGATTACTATGTATCTATTTTCTAAAACCCTGTTCTTTATCATAGAGCCAACCCATTGCTCAGACTGCTAGGTAAAATCTCCTTGCCTTAGCTCCTCTTTGGCAATCCATTTGGGATGACTCCATGCTTGGGAGCTTGTTTTCTCTCTCTCAATAAACTTTGCTTTGCTATCCCTTCCTGTTGTCCATGCTCCTAATTCTTTGTGATCATTAGACAGGAACTTGGCAACCCATAAATCCTACAACAGAATGTCAGGGTCTCATTGTTCTTTATGGCTAAATAGTATTCCACAGTGAATATGTGCCACATTTTTTCAATCTATACATCTGTTGTTGGAAGATTTAATGCTAAGTGAAGCAAGTCAGACTACGAAAGGCAGGCACTGTATGTTCTCACTGAATATACAATGAATGTCTGCACTCTATGGCAGAAACTGAAGGATTAGAAGGTATAATAGCAGGGAGGACAACTGAAGATACTAGAGACAGTATAAGAAGGGGTGAATAAAAGGGGGTGGGAAGGAGAAGATCAGTGGAAAAAATATTTAACAGAAACAAAAAGGTATTTGTTCATAATTAAAAAATAGATACCCCTCAAAATAAATTTTGTATACATATTAGTTCTGCTATTAGTTTCCTTCCTTCTATAGAAAAAGAAGATAAAGCCTCTTAGAAAAAAAGCTCATGGATTAAATTCTTACTCTACCACTTCCTAAGTGTGTTTACTTTTGTTATTTGGCCTCTAGCAATTTTTGTGTCTTCACACCATTCAAGGCCTATCTCAAGAGGCACATCAGACCACATATGTAGGCACTAACTGGTAGTACATTCCTTCACCCTGTAAGAGAAAAACTACCTTGGACATTTGTTTAAAATGGCAAGGAAGATTTTCCATTTCAATAGAAGAGAAAAGACTTGAAAAAGGAGAAAGAAAAATTGAACCCAACTCTGCTGAAACAAAAGTCAGTAGGACTTTTAAAGTCTGGACTGAGCTCCTGAAACTCTATCAGAGGACTGTAAAGGGAGGTTGTCGATGTGATTAATCCATCTGTGTTTGCTAATTATTAGACCCCAGCCCTCCTGAAGAGTCTGAATAATACGGGCACTATCTTTCTTGATGATTACAATTCAAAGTGATGGCTCCTAGGTCCTTGAGAAGGACATTGCTGGCTTGTACAACATGTATATTTCAAAAATGGAGAGAAGTTGAAAGTTTAAAATTGCAAATTTTCTCAAGTAAGAGCTCTATGGGTGATCAAGACCTACAGTCCAGAAGTCTATCTACAAAGTTTTGTCAAGCTGAAGGACTAGTTTAATTTCAAACTTCTCTTTCTCTTTTTCTTTGCTCTTTTTTGTAGGCAGGCCATAAGAGAGACAAAGTGGCTGTATTGTACTTAGACATAGAGTCCATCTCAGTAGATTAAACCATAGGAAAATATTAGTCTTTATCGTCTTTTACCTCGCAAAACTTAGCTTTTTACCTCCCTCACAGTAGATGAAGCCTAATGCTTACCTAATGGACGTTAATAAAGCAGTAACCTTTCCAAGTCTTTATAGATGCCTGACTACAGAAACAGGGAAAGGAAATATGCCATCAGCCTCCTCCCATGTGACGCCTGAGAAGATTTGATCGGTTCAAGTAATACAAAGCTACACCTATTTTATTTATTTTTTAAATTTAAATATGTTTATTTATATTCATTCACTATACATCATTACAGCAAACAAAATGAGATTTCCCATCCGGAATACACTGTATATTGGCTCAGTCAAGCACATAAACATACTTGTTATCGTCAACGAATAATTTTTCATTTCTTATTTCCTGTGTATTTTGTTATTTTTGCTATCATTGATTCCCTATCTCTCACGCTCTGCCATGTCTCACCCTCCTCTCACACTGTCTCTGGTATCCATGGTTTACTTTCTATACCTTTTCCCCCCATTTTATTTATTCGCTAATGAAGTTAATTAATCTAAATATTTGCAATAGCAAGTGCGCAGCTGATATATACATATCCATGAACACAAGTCTGACTTTAGGCATAAATCTCAGTGAGTAGAATGAACATACTATAGAGTAGCACCTAGCTACACCTATTTTTCTAAACCAGTGTGTGAAAGTTGTCTTGACTGACTCCATTTGCTTCTGCTGCCTTGTTCATCTTTGCCTATCTTTAAGCCCCTTGTAGAGAAAGCAAACTGGTCATTCTGCCGTGCCCTATCAAACCAGATGGAAAGTACCCCTTAGCAATGATAGCCACACCCTGAGGCTCCTTATGATCCTGCTAAAGGCAAGAAACAGGGTCTCCTCATTTTTGTCCCAGTGAATAGCTCACCCTTTGTTTCTTCCCCTGTATAAGCTGTGTGTCTTGTCCAGTGCAGTGGAGACTGTTACAACCTAGATCTGCTTTCTCTCCAGTGTCAGCGTCATGGAATAAATTCCCTTTCTTATTCACAGGTTTTGTCTTTGTAGCAGGTGGAATGAACCTGTTTTGGGGCTCCTTAAGCAAGCATCCTTGCCTACTCCAGTATCATTTCACTCTGTGTTTTCTCGCCTACACAATAATAGACGCTTTTTTTTTTTTTTTTGGAGAGATTTTCACTGTAGGGCACGTGCGCTCGCCAGACAGACAGAGAGAGACATAGAGACAGAAAGCGAGAAATCACCCCCCAGGGGGGATGGTCATGCCGCAATCCCTTCTCCTCCATTCTCCTCTCGGGATCTTGGGCACGCATGCACATGCGCCCGGCGTGAGTTTTAAGCCACCGGGTCCGGGACACGAACCGCGGTCGACTACGTGGGAGTCCAGCGACATAGCCATTATGCTAACTGCTGGTTCCCAATAATAGACACTTTTAAACTGTACCTAAAATTAACATATTTACAGAACCCTCTGTTTAATGGAATGCTTGGGAAAAGTGACTTTAATTTTTTAAGAATCTGGAATTTGGTTTGACCGAAAAATAAAATAGGACTCCATCATTAGCTTAATAGCAATTATATCATTTTTAAAAGAATTATTTTACTTCGTTTTATTAATTATTATTATATTTTTAATATTTGACCAGAGAGTGAGAGAGAGTGGGAACGTAAGAAAACAAACCATCAGATCCAGGAGGCAAACTGTGGTCAGCCAGTGCCTTAACAACCACGCCACCTGTTGGTCCCTGCAATTACCTCTTTTGAATTATGATTCCTCTCTGAAAGATATTTTCTTTGATATTAAAAGTGCTTTGCAGGATTCAGCATCTCTTCTCACTAATTTCCCTGGTTCTATTATGAGCCTCCCTTACACTTTTGTTTTGTTTTGTTTTGCTAATTGAAAGAGTTTAATTGTACATATTTGTGGGATACAGTATAATTTTCAGTACATAGGTACAATATGTAATGTTCAAATCAGGCAAATTAGCGTAACCATCATCTCAAACATCTATTCTTACTTTGTGTAGG
>NW_006160160.1:1998227-2031480 GCF_000334495.1 Tupaia belangeri chinensis
TAGTGAACATGCAAAATCCCCTCTCTTAGCTTTTCTGAATATACAATAAAATTATTAACTATAGTGACCCTATTATAGAATACTAGAACTTACTCCTCTTACCTGACTAATTTTGTCCTCATTGGTAAGCATCTATCTCCCTCTTCCCTCCCCTTGCTGGTCTTCAGTAATCATTATTCTATTCTCTATTTCTGTGAGGCCAACTTTTTTAGTTTTCACATCTGAGTGAGAGCATGCAATTTTTCTCTTTCTGTACCTAACTTATTTCACTTAGCAGAAAGACCTCCAGGCCTGTCCATGTTTTCTTGAAGGATCGGATTTCTTTCTTTTTAATGACTAAATAGAATTTTTTGGGTATATACACCACATTTTCTTTATCCATAAATCTGCTGATTTAGGACACTTAGTTTGAGCCCATACTTGGCTATAGTGACTAGTACTGCAATAAATATTGATGCAGAGATATCTCTGCATCAATACCATTTTTTTCCCTTCCTTTGTGTATACACACACACACACACACACACACACACACACACATGTCTAGTAGTGGGATTTCTAGATCATATGGGAGTTTTAGTTTTCAGTTTTTTGAAGGACCTTCATACTGTTTTCTGAAATGGCTGTACTAATTTACATACCCATCAACAGAATAAGAATTCCCCTTTCTCTGCTCTTTGACAGCATTTTTTTTCTGGGTTTTGTTTTGTTTGTCTTTTGGATAATAGCCATCTTAACTTGCAAACCAACCTCTGCTGGATCAGCATGTGCAGGGAGACCTTGGAATGCCAACCTGAGACCTTCTCATTTGCATTCAGCATCACAGAGCAATGGATTACCCCTGCACTGCCACAGCTGGCCCGCATGTCATATCTTCAGAGACAGAACACATCTTTATATTTTCTCATTTTATCTGCCTCTAGAGTAAGGGTGGCTATGTCTGCCAGCTTTCCCTGTTTTGAAGGCATATACTAGCGCTTTTGGTTTCTAAAATGCTTTGCAATTGAAAGGTTCTAGCTATCAGCATGTTCTGGTCTCCAAATCTGCTGTGGACTATAAATCTGTAATTTTCAAATATTTAGGATAAAGTGCAAGTCATGTAAGAACATAGACTAGGAGTACAATGGGTCTGAGTTTGAATCCCAGCATAGTCCTTACATTTAGTGAGCCTTGAAAATATTTTACTCTGAATCTCACTTCCCTCGTCTATGAGTGGGTATTCAAAAAGTTCATGGTGGGTAGGGCCAGCAGATGGCATAGCGGTTATGTTGCAGGATTCCCCCGTGGCTAACCATCATTTGAGTTCTGGACCAGGTGGCCTAAAACTCATGCCCAGCACATGTGTGCATGTCCCCAAGATCCCAGGAAGAATATGGAAGAGAAGGGATTGTAGTATGGCATCCTTGCTTGAGGATGACTTTTCACTTGCCCTCTCACTGTCTCTGTCTTTCTCCTTCTACAAGCGCAGGCACCCTAATGCAAAAACCTCTTTAAAAAAAATTCACAGTGGAGGCTGGCTTGGTAGTGCAGTTGTAACATGCTACTCCAGGGAAGCTAGGTCCATATGGAAGATCACAATTTTGGTTCCCTGGTCAACCTGTACACACTGGGCATGAACCTGCTGCCTGGCTGGGAGGATGAGGGTAGAAGGAAGTGGTGCAAGACCATGTTAAGGATCTCTCTCTCTCTCTTTCATATAAGAAATGAATTTAACAAAAAAAAATTTAGTAAAATGAAATTTTTAAAAAAACTACCCTGAGGGACCAGTAGGTGGTGGGGTGGTTAAGGGCGCTGGACTCCCACATGGCCAATGGTAGTTTGAGTCCTAGGTGGCTTGCTTTCTCATTCTCCCTTTCTCTTTCTCTGTCTCTCTCTGGTCAAAATTAAAAATAATAATAACAAATAAAATAAATAATTCTTTTGAAAAAAAGTTACCCTGAGAGCCAGCCAGTAGTGTAGTGATTAAAATCAGGCTGCTGGATCCCACAAGGCTGACTGAGCAGTTTTGAGTCCGTAACCCAGAAACTTGAAAAACAAACCAGATACATGGGCATGTGTGCCCAAAATTCAAAGAGGAGAGTGGAGGATAAGGGATTGTGGCCTGGTCATCTTCCTGGGGTGGGGGATGAGGACGGGCTTCTCACTTTCTCTCTTTCTGGCCAGCACATGCACACCATAACAAAAAATGAAAAACAAAACAAAACAAAACCCTTTCAGATCATAGCTTCTTCTTATAGTCCCTATCTCATACTGTAATTCTTTCAATTCCTGATTTATATGTCTCTTACCCCTTCTCTACCTTTTCTGTTTGGTGCTGAAGACATTGTAGTAGCTACAGCTGTAAAAATAACTTTTTTTAACCTCCAACAACTTCCTTCTTTTCCCACTTATGCTCATCCTCTAGTTTCAAACTAAACTATTAAGTACAGCCACACTGAGTTCTCAGTAATTACTCCTTTTCATTAACTATTGTGTTTTATTCTAAAAATCTATCCTAATGTCATTATCTCCTATAAAGTTGGAATATTAAAGAACCAATCACACTGCAACTAATTAAAAAAAGTATTGTAGTTAAATTTCTTATGAATTTCAGAATCACATTTATGCTGAGTGCTACATTTAAACAAAGCAAAGGGATGTTTCCATGCTTGAGTGATCCACATTAATTATGTCAAATAAAAAAAAAAAAGTGAAGTATCACAATCTCAGGCTTTTGAGTAATTTGCATACTGGCACATATTATATTCCTGTAACATCCTATTGAAATAATGTCAAGTAGAGTTTAGATTATCTTCCACGTAGCTCTTTGTCACCTCTTCCTGACTTAAAAGTTCTCGGCTTGGACAAGTTTTGTCTTGGTTTGCCTGTTTCTCCATATCCCTTTCAAAGATCTTCTCCTCTGTATGCTTCCTATTTTTTATGTTTTACAAAAAGTCATTTTCTCATAAGCCATCCTAAGTTCTGCATTCCGATCTGTAGTACAGATTGTAGAAGGACCATACATGCTGTTGTTTTAATTTATTGCAATAGCCCAGGCGACTTGAGCAGCCAAGTGGAAAAACTAGTGGAAGTGGCTGGAAGGTGCGGCTGACACAAATGTTACTTCTTTACCGCAGAGCTGCTAATCTCATATAAGTGGATGAGATGGTTTCATTGAAGTTATAACTTAAATTTAAAATTCAAGAGTAAGTTCTGGTGGCAGTAGTAATAATACTTTGAAGCCCAGGAATCTTGACATGAGTTTGCTAGAAAAACAGGGAGGAACAAGGTGAGATGTATATTTTTTCTTTTTTTTTGTGAGCAGCTTTAGATGTGTAACATCTGCTCTGGTCTAATAATTTTAGATGATGGAGGCCATTTCCAATTCAAAAGGACAATTTATTTAGTGTAAAGAAAAGCAAAGGAGACTTGGAATAAGTCAAAATGCATGAAGTTGAGTCCTACGGTGTGACTTTGGGAAAGTTCCTTAATCTCACTGGGCATGTTTTATTCATTAATAAAATCAAAATAATAGTAATTACACCTACCTTTCCTGTTTAGAAAAAGGATCAAACTCAATAGTGGCTATTAAAATACTGCATAAAACCCGCCACACTTAACAAATCTCATTTATTGCTAAGTGAAGGGGAATTTAGTGGAATTGAGGAAAACGTGGTTTGGAGTTTATTGAGTGAGTCTAAGTATTTGGATTAATTTAATAAGTTGGCAAAGAACTGTAATTTATTCCAGTTGATTCATAGATTGCATTTACTCAAGCACAGTATGTAATATTTCATCAATTAAGAACACGATAATATGTGTTTGTCTTTCATGTATTGACATCAAATACAAAATCGAGGTTTAACTTTAACTTTTAAGTTACAGAAAAACCCTAAACGAGAGTGCTATAAAACGAGATAAACATGTATTTTAGCCTTATATAAATGTAAGTAGCTTTATGATCAGGAAAGACTCATTTCTTTATAATTTATTTTTCTGTCATACTAAACTTGCAGTTTTTAATCTCAAAGTCCAATGTGGCTACTCCAGGTCCAGTTATTATGGAATGATTCTAGCTGACAACAAAGAAAAGAATGGAAGGGGGAGAATACTCCCCAAGGTCTTGCTTATCTTTCATTGGCAAGAATCTAATTATATAACCTTCACTGAAACAAAGGATAGAAAAAAATTTAGTTTGTATTTTGGGCCATATGTGTCAATAATTTGTTTGTTTACTTACTATTTGTTTGTTTTATTGCTAGAGGGCACATGCCCTGACAGAAAGACACCACTTCACCATGGAGTGTAGTCACACACAATTCCTTTCTCCTCCATTTTTCCGTCACAGCAGGACTTCAGGCATATATCTGGAGCTTCTGGGCATATTTTCAAGCCACCAGGGCCTGGATTCGAATCACAGCTGGTCATGTGAAATCTGCCTTTGTTAGTACAGTGTACAGTGCTTAACCAGTGTGCTATGGAGCTGGCTCAACTTTTTAGGTTTTAGGATTCTCTTATAAGGCCAGAACAAATACAGACAGGCCAATAATCCTCACAACCATAATGGAAAAATTCTTCTCATTTAATCACCAGCAAGCAATAGTATGTACATTATATCAAAATTATTTTAAAAATTATTAATAGAGTTTTTTTTTCTTTTCATATAACAAATATTTAGTGGATAAAACCTATGTGCCAGGTCTTTTGGCCAGGACTGCCATATTCCAGTTATGCACCAAATGACGAGCACAAAGGAAAAGAGGAGAGGCACTCAACCTATGTTCTCTAGGCCTTTCAGAAAACATGGAGCGGTTCCTTTGGCAATGTACATGTGAATCTCCAAGAAAGGCGCTATTGTAGACATCAAGGGAATGGGTACTTTTAGCAAAAGAATGCCCCACAAATGTCACCACAGCTAAACTGGAAGAGTCTGCAGTGTTACCTAGCATGCTGTAGGCATTGTTGTAAATAAACAAGTTAAAGGTGAGATTCTTGCCAAGGGAATTAATGTGTATATTGAGCATTTTAAGCATTCTAAGAGCAGAGATAGCTTCCTAAAATGTGTGAAGGAAAATGACCAGAACAAGAAGGAAGCCAAAGAGAAAGGTACCTGGGTTCAACTAAAGCGCCAGCCTGCTCCACCCAGAGCACCACACTTCCTGATAACCAATGGAAAGGAGCCTGAGCTTCTGGAACCTATTCCCTATGAATCCGTGGCATGATGGGTATTAGAAATAAACTAACTATGGTCTATTAAAAAAATACTATGTGTCAGATACACCATTAAACCAGAAAAAAGAAAATGAATTCCTTTTTCTTAGAATTTCTAATTTATGAAATTAGAATAAAAATAGGAATTTCAAACTGCTAATGTGATAATACTGGAATAAGTGGTTTTGAATTCGTGGGGGAAAAAAAGATATTGTATTATTCTCAGGTGCAATCATTATTTGCTGTAGTCACATTAATTTCCTAGAAACCTGGAAAGATGAATCTTCCTCTTAAAGTGTTTCATTTACAAGAGACTATTTCATGTATTGAAATACTGTAATTGAGAACTGAATATGAATAACTATCTGATTTCTCTTGGAAATATACATTTGGTAGATTCACGCTGAATTAAATAAGATAGAGCAGTAGGTAGCTAGACAAAGACAGATATTATTTATAAAATTTTACTTTGATTTGGAAGGTAGTTGGTTCATTTGAACCGAGTAGATTCTGTAGCCAATCTCTCTTTTTTCATGGAATTCTGAAACTGAGGCATGTGGTCACAGTGGGAGGACAGGTTGCTGGGTGTAATTGAATTCTCTTTCTTCTCTCTTTCCTGCTCCAAAACTAACTTTGACTACTGCCACGCCTCTTCTCAAAAGGCAAAAATGTATGGAAAAGAATAGGAGGAGGCAAGACTGGAGGTGTGGTGAGAGGAACAGTTTCTACCCACTTAAAAGGAAGGGAATGAAATAATAGCTCTCCAGAAAAGACCAGGAACATGTTCCCCTCCTTCTCCACCCTCTCCACCCTCTCTCCCCCAACCTCAGGACCTGGTCTCTCTCTCTCTCTTTCTCCACTCTACTTTTATGCTTGTGAGTAAAAATGGAGGGACTTCCTCAGCTCATCCACATTACATTAAACTGTAATTTTAAGTCATGATATAAGAATAAAAGGCTATACTTAAAATATTTGGCAACACTAGTGACTTAATAGTGACTTTGACTAGTGACTTTGACTTAATAGTCTTTGCTTCTCTTTTCTTGTTGACACTTTTTTTCTGCTCTGATTTCAAACAAAAATTTAAAATATGGGAAGAGAAAAGGGTAGAATACATACTATGTCATATTGAAGCTAAAGGAGTTTAATAATGAAGCTTTGGTTCAGTCCAGAAACCTTGGGATCCAGTTCTCACCATTTCCAGACCAAGTTAGAGGTTATTGTGTAATACACTGCTAATTTTTCATGTTCTAAAATATAGTAAGATGTCTGACTTTCTTCATCTTTTCAATCACATTTTACTACTCTACTCTAGGCTATAGATTTAGATGTGAGTTACAGTATAAAATTTAGCGATATCCTGTATTGATAAAATAAACTGAGTAATTTGGGGAATCTGTGTTATACAAAACAAACAAATAAAAAAAGAGCCACAATGAAAATTCAGAACTGGGAATAACCTTATCTTCTTGACCTTCCTGAATCCAGCAATCTAGTCTGAACACATGCATATGTTGTTATTGCTTGCAGATGTATTTATACTTCTAATATTTTTATGTTCTTGTATGAAACATTTATAACTTGTCTAATACAGGATTTTCTTCCATTGGGTACTCAATAAATATTTTGACCCTGAATTCCTCAATGACAAAACCTGTTAAAACACAGTAAAGAAAAAGACCACCTGGGGTTTTTCTGGACTGAGCTATTCTTTCCCAATAAATGAATGTCTTCCAAAAAGGTATTTATAGTCCTTAGTTATAAAAGTAATGGTACTAGAAATAGTGTTTTGACATCTGTTATTTTGATCCAATCTAGACTATGATACCTTAGCCATCGTAGTTTTTCCCACATGCTGGGAAATTGAGAACCTAGCCTAGTAGGGTTCCAAACGTTCAAAGGTAATTGTTTATTAAAAAGATAACAAGCAGCTTGAGACACATCTTCGTCTTACTTCAGAATAAGGGACTGGTCATAACATGATTTCAACATTTCTCAACAGTGGACCGAAATTTTGATTTGTTTCTGGCAATAGCTTGAATTCTTTCCACACAGCTGGTTTCTCTCTTTGTGTGGTGTAGAAGCAAGAACTGTACCACAAGAAGTCAAAGGGGTCGGGAAATGGAACTGTACACGAGATGGCCCATCACAAGAAAAACTAAGAGAACACCCCAAACAGAAGAACAGCAAAGCCAGCATTTCCTGTCAAAGCAGAAGACAGGAATCCATGGTTTTAGAGTTAGAAGGGAGCTATGCAAAGGGCTGTTGCTTCCCCAGTGTTAATGAACTGATAAAAATGCGTGGTCACTAAGCTCAGGGGAGGCTGCAGTGCTTTCTGAGAATTCCATGTTATTTAGCTCTTTGATTCTCAGCAAAGAGAATTTCCAGTCTGTTTGCATGTGCTTCTCTGAACTCCCTCCTACATTTTTAGCTGTAGCATCTGACCCAACTCCGACTCCAAAAATAATTTGGTAGCCATCACAGACGGGGATGATCTCACCTTCCCACCACAAACTGTGCTCATGTTCTGCATGTACAGCCAGTCCTTGTTCCTTCTTACCCATTTCAAATCAAAGGTGGACTCTCCTTTGATTAAAGACCAATCTTTTTGGTGAGGTGTAGATTTCACTTCTATCAACTTTCTCCAGAACATGGTGCGGTTGATTCTTTCACTCATCAGTATCTATTTATCCTTCATTTAATATTTAAATGAGCTTTTTATTTCTTATTGTAAAAATAACCCCATACCCCTTCCCCTTCTAATACAACTACTGGCAATTTCAACTTATATTTTTGAGCACTAGCATACAGCAGATACATTTCAAGAACTTCCTTTTATCTAACCTGTTCAGAGGGAGCCAGGAGGCCATAGCCAGAAACTTGCCTACTTTGGGAGCATTCACTTTACTCCTGCTGGTGAAAGTGGAGCCAGCAGAGAGCTGGTTCCCTCAGGAATCTCACTTCCACTGATAGTCCAGGAAACAGTAAGTGGTGACCCCAACAGGGTCCTGGAAATGGAGAAGTCACTGGAGTAGATATATTATTACTAGATATCATCAAACAAGAGTTACCAATTGATTGGATGTGGAGAAATGACAAAGATGACATCCAGGCCCCTGATTAGAAATGACAGTGTTCATTCACAGATCGCAACACAGAGGAGGAACTGGCTTAAGGGGAAGGTGAAGAGTTCATTTTTGGACATGTTGGGCTTGGACTATCTCAGGTCGGGTGGCTCACAGATAAGCCAACAAGGATTTGCAAAATAAGCACACATGGAACTTACCAGTTTCAGGTTTGAAGTTGGTACTTTGGAGTATCAGTTCTTTGAGACCTCCATAGACTGCCACACCCAGAGTGGGATATAGGCCGTGGTAGCATTTAGTGTAGTTCACCCGTGGTGGCTGTTCAACTGCAGCAGGGATTTTCTCTCCGACGTCTGGGGAAGCCCAAAGCATAGGCTCAAATGATGCTCAGCTTTCCTCCTGCAGTGTCAGAGCATTACTAGACTTTTGCATTTTTCTTAATTACCAGAGGATGTGGGTGCTTGCCCAAGACAAAGAGAGAGAGAAAGAAGGAAAATGCTCACCTCCAACAGTCACACGACAATCCCTTCTCCTCCATTTCTCCATCCAGTTGGAGTTTTGGACACATATCCAGCATATTTTTCAAGCTACCTGGGCCAGGATTTAAACTGCCCTCAATTATGTAGGATCCAGGTCCCTTAAAGACTAGGTTGTAGGGCCAGCCTTTTTAAAAATAAATATTATTGCTCAAAAATTCTTAATATTAACTGATTTTATTTTCATAGCAGATTCTGTTATATAAAGAACTCTGTTCTAACGTTATCATAAATAAAAATATGAATGTAGGGGCTGGCAGGTGGCATGGTGGATAAGGGCACTGGGCTCCCACAGAGTTGACAATGGTTCGAGTTCCAGACCTGGCAGCTTGCTTTCTCTCTCTCTTTCTCTCTCTCTCGTTCTGTCCCTCTCTGGTCAAATTAAAAAATAAGTAAATTTAAAAAATAAAATAGATAAAATAATTTGAAAACAAATATGAATGTAAAGCAGAGTGTTCTGTTTTTGCTACTCATTCTAGAACTTTATGAACTGGCTAAGTCCAGATAGGTTACTATAATGGGTTGAGAACATGTATGAATAGTCATTATCATTAATATTTTTGAGAAACTGCCAAAAAATGAAGCACTTTACATTTACTATTAGTAATTTTTATAGTAAGCTTACATTATTGGTATTTTCATTCTCATCTCATAGACAAAAGATTAAAGCTGTGAGAAGCTGGATAATTTATTCAAGGTCATGCATTTGGTAGCATTAGTTGCCAAAAGTCAGTCTATGACTGCGTAGGTTGCTGATTCTGAACCCTCGATGTACATTAGAATCACGTGGGATGCCTTAGCATTTCTAGTGCTTGGTCTGCACCTTAGACAGAGCACATCAGAGCCTTGGGGTACAGAGATATAATTTTAGAGGTCCTAAGTGATGCAAGTGTACAACCAAAGTTAAAAAAATACTAGCTTTCCTCTAAAACTTTAGAGTTTTTCACACTTTGCCACCTCTAAAAAAAAAAAATAGTCTTGTGCTACCAGCCAGACCATTATTCAAACATGATAAACATATTAATAAATGTCTTTTTGAACAGAAAAGCATTATCTCCATGTGACTTCCAAATCATCAAAGAAGTATTTTACTCAGCAATAGGGCTTCAGGCTTTTATTTGCTCTGCTTGTTACAGGTTGAAAGCAATTTTACATTTGCATTAATATTACACTTGGTTTTGAGTGACCATATGTAGTACTTGCGAGCTAGAAAAGGCAGTCAGAATGTATGGAGGGGTACAAACCCACTGACAAATGGTTTTCTCTACAAATACGGAACACAATTGCAAATCCAATTCCTAGAGGCATCTTAGAGCCTATAACACATTTTGAAGTTTCTCAATTGTTAGTAAAGATTTAGTTGACCTTCTGACCTTATTTAACAAGTGACTTAATTATATTTCCATTCAAACAAAATTGTTAATTTTCGGAGCCTGGAAATAACAGTATATAATGAAGCATCTGCTCTGTATGTTGTACAAATGTTTGGCTTTCCAAAGGACACATCTCAAAACATCCAGTTTCCTTGTGTGTGTGACAAACTTTTCAAGGTCTTCAAATTAGGAGCACATTTTTGACATCTGTGGAACAGATTTCTATCTTTGCTGACATCTATCTAGCATTTTTCTTTTTCTTTTAAAATATTATTTTAGAACTTCTTTATTGTAATAGAGAACTATAAAAATCTGGCAGATGAGTCATTTTTGAGATATTCATATGTAGTGACTGTTTTTATTATTCTTTCACTCATTAATTAATTTGCATTATATGTAACTTAATCTTGCCAGTTTCTCCTGTTTGGAATCAGTTTTGTGACAGAGATTTTGATTATGCAGAAAATTACCTGCTTCACAATTTTCAAGAAAAGGGTCAGAGAGATTATAGGATGTTTCCTAAGCCTAGCTTTGTGCCATAACTTTCAAGCAAGTATGGCAACTGGTGTTCAATGGTGAATCAAGAGTATTAAAGACAGAACTAAAGCCCATCATGTCTCTTCTATTGATATATTTTCCATTAAATCTAAGGAGAAGAGTGCACGAGTTAAGTACTTGGATCTATGAGACATCTTTGTCAGCTGTCCACAGGTGGCATCGCTGCCAGAGTAGCTTGTCGTAGCGGCTGTGGAGTAAATGGGGCTTAGATAAGCTGACATTAACAAAAAACTTCTAATTGAATTCCTATTACCATGAAAGTTGTCGTTTATGAAATTATAAACCTTGTTTTCATAGCACCTGTTAGTTTTAGTGATTCCTTTTCTTTTATTGAGGCTGAGGTACTCCATCCAGGTATACTTCCTGTGTGTTGATGGAGTTAACATAAACAAAAACATACCTGGAAATGGCACATTTCTCATTTTAGTTGGTAATAATTTGAATAGTAGGGATTTAGCATTTAATAAAAATTTTTGTTCATTTTTTATAACATCTGTGTATTTACCATCCATATACAATTTATTTCAAAAGAATTTGATGTGGCTTAAGAGGATATGGTACAACCATGTAAAAGTATTACTAGGAAAGTCAGCAGGTGATGGTTAAGGCACTGGATTCCCACATGGCAGATCGTGGTTCGAGTCCCAAACCTTGTGGCCAACTTTCTCATTTCCTGTCTCCTTCTCTCTCAGGGAGCACACGTGCCCTATAGAAAATTACAATAATAATAATAATAATAATAATAAATAATAAATCATTCTTTTTAAAAAAGTAATATTAGTAAAATCAGTGTCCTTTACAGCACAAGGCAAAATATAGTAAAAAGAGCACACTCTTCTTAATTTGATAGTGGAGTAACTTCAGACAAGTTATTTAACTTCTTGGAGCTTCATTCCCTCCTTTGTAAAATATTTTCATTGGTAGCAAACCAAATTGATGTTTAAGGCAGAATAGGTATTTAGTAAGTTAATTCCTCATCCACCTTTAAGATGCAGCCACATATTTTCAGACATACTTGTTTTGCCAAGTAAAATCTCAATTTATGTATTTATCTATGCTTTCTTCTTATTTTTAACAGTTATCATCTATGAGCAGTTACTATATGTAGGATATGTATTACAGGTGTGCAAAGTCCTTTATTTTTCCATTATCTTATTTTTTCCTCGTTATAATTTATTTTTAGTCCATAAGAACTGCCGAGTTATAAATAGTATATATATGCAATAGTATTGTAGCCCTTAAAGAACTGCCTCTGACACCAGTCTGGTGATGCAGGGTTTGCTCTCATCACATCATTCGTAAGTAAGGAGTTACTGGTGTGTCTGGAATTATATTGTCCATGTCTCGTACATGTTTTATTCCACGTAAACAGCAAGACATATTCATTTTAATATACTTATTATATCCAAATCAATGTGAGAACGAATGAAATTACAATAGTCCCCTTCTCTGCATTTTCTTTTTCTGTAATTACAGTTCCTCATGTTCGACCTCACTTTAAAAATACCAAATAGAAAAATTCTAGAAATAAATGATACAAGAATTTTCAGTTGTGCACCTTTCTGAGTAGTGTGATGAAGTTTTCTCTCTTCTATTCCATGAATCATCCTTTTGTCTGGTGTATCCATGCCGTGTATGGATACCCGTTAGTCACTTGGTCGCCATCTCAGTTAACTGATTTTAAAATTAGTATAGATAAGATTTAGTTACTATCTTCAGTTCCAGGCATCTACTGGCTATCTTGGAATATATCCCCTGCATATAAGAGGAAAATATTGGATTTAAATAATTCCAGCAAGGGGACCAGCCAATGGTGTAATGGTTGCTGGATTCTCTCACAGTCGATCACAATTTGAATCCTGAGCCTGGCGGCTTAAAACTCCTGCCAGGCACAGGTGCATGTGTGCTCAAAATCCTAAGAGGAGAATGGAGGAGAAGGGACCGTGCTGTGGCCATCTCCGTTGGGGGATGATTCCTCGCTTTCTGTCTCTCTGTCTCTCCAGCGAGCACATGTACCCTATAGCAAAAATCTCTCTAACAAATAAAATAAAATGACAATAACTCCAGGGGAATTGCTCCATATAGCAGAATTATTTTAGTTTGTCTAAGATTGTTATTGCTATAACTACAAATAAGTTTTGCTATCTACATAAATACTTCAATTGAAGTATACAGATATCGATACTCTTTGAATTTCTATATAGTCTACTGAAATGATTTATTTTAATATTATATTTTTAACTTTTCTGGCAAAAGCAAACTTCTCTATATGCCATAGTTTTTTTTTTTTAATGTTATGTATTTCTTGATAAAACTTTTTTCCTTTTTGAATATTTGAATGTTGGGACTAAGGTAAACATAATATTATGTATTTTTTCTTAGAATTCTAGAAAAAGCTGCCAAGCAAAAAGCAATAAATAATTATATTTCACACTCTAAGAAATTCTTCACCGTAGTAACATATTATTTTTTCAAAGTATTATTGAGGAATCATTAAGGTTTGAAAAAGTAGTAAGACTTCTCTAATAAATCTAATAGAAATAGGAGCTATAGATAAGCAATATTAAAAGCAAAAAATTTTTCTTAAAATTTATAAGATCACAATATATACACACATATATAACACATCAGAAAATAAATAAAATCAATAATTTTCAGAGAAAACAAATTACAAAATTAATTTAAGAAAGAAGTGAACGGGAACCAGCAGTTAGCGTAATGGCTATGTCGCTGGACTCCCACGTAGTCGACCGCGGTTCGTGTCCCGGACCCGGTGGCTTAAAACTCACGTCGGGCGCGTGTGCATGCGTGCCCAAGATCCCGAGAGGAGAATGGAGGAGAAAGGATTGCGGCGTGACCATCCCCCCTGGGGGGTGATTTCTCGCTTTCTGTCTCTATGTCTCTCTCTGTCTGTCTGGCGAGCGCACGTGCCCTACAGTGAAAATCTCTCCAAAAAAAAAATTAAAAAAAAAAAAAAAAGAAAGAAGTGAATAAACTTTTAACTGTATAATTAGACTACTTATGGTATAGAGTTTTAGAAGTAAGTCTTTGAAAACAGTACAATAAAAATCTCATAATTAAAAAAAAGAATTATTTATTTAATTTATTTTTTATTATCATTATTATGTTTAATTTATCCAAAGAAAGAGAAGGAGACAGAGAGAGAGGGAAAGTGAGAAAGCAAGCCACTGGGTCTGGAACTCGAACCGTAGTTGGCTATGTGGGAATCTAGCACCTTAATGACTTTGCTACCTCCTGACCCTCAAAATCTAATAATTTATAAGTGAGAATTTTAAGTTCTGAAGTTTCTATGGCAAAATGTAGCCTCTTTCTCCAAAGCAAATGCTTCAGAAATTACAAGATCTTGGGTATTTGCATCTCTTTATTTTCAATCTTTCTGTATTATTGGGTTTGAACTATGTACCTTCTAAATTACATGTTCTATAATTAGGTGTTTGAAAATCCAATATGAAAGTTTTTAACTTTTAACCCGTGAATTTAAAGCATTCTCATTTATTGTGATTTCTGACATGTTTGGAATTACTTTTGTTTTCTTCTTTTTTTTTTCTTACTATATATCACATATTCATTTTTTTTAAACCTTCTAAAATTTTACCAGAGGGAATGTGTACTCAACAGAGAGATACAGAGAGGGAGAGAGAGAAAACACCTCCATGAGACATGATCATGTCATAACCCCTTCTCCTCCATTTCTCTTCCCTTTTGGGATTTTGGTCACGTAGACACATGCACCCAGCATGCTTCTCAAGCTGCTGGGTCACAGACTCAAACTCACACAGTCAATTATGTGGGGTCTCGCTGCCTTAACCACCAGGTCATGGGCTCGCCCTGTTGTGTTTCCCATTTTGTTTTCCCTTTGCCCTTTCCCTTTAATTGTAATGATAGGTTTTTCTTAGTTCTGTTTTACCTGTTATTTTATAATTATATTGTTTCTACTTTTTGTGGCTACCTTAGCATTGACATAACTATTCAAACATTTTCTCTTCTAGAGTTAGTTAGTAATATTCCTGAGAACAACACAAAAAGCTTAGCGTACTTCTATTTTTCTCCCAGTTCCTTGCAACTTTCACACCTCTTATCTTATCTTTTAATTCTTACTATATCATTTCGAGTTATATAATCAGGTGGTTATGTTTTAAAATTATATATATGTATTTATTATATATGTCCTTATATTATTTTATTTAAACTTAACATGCTTTTTTTCTTTCTTGCAACTATCACTTCTTTTATCTCACTTCCTTTTTATAGAGTTATTTTTTTTAAAGAACTATTTTTATTTAAAGTTATTTATTTATTTATTTGACCAGAGAGGGACAGAGTGTGTGTGTGTGAGAGAGAGAGGGAAAGTGAGAAAGCAAGCCGCCAGGTCTGGGATTTGAACCATGGTTGGCCATGTGGGAGTCCAGTGCCCTTAACCACCAAGCCACCTGCCAGCCTCTAGAGTTCTTATTATTAATGACTTACATTATCTAAAAATCCTTCCAGAGGAAATCTTGAGGTAACACACTTTAAAGGTCCTTTTAATCCTAAAAATATCTGTATTTCTTCCTCTCACTTGAGTAATAGTTTGTTTTGGTTGGCATAGAATTCTATCTTAAAGGTTATTTTCTCATAGAATGTTGAGGGTATTATTTCATACCTACTTATATCCTGGCTGGCTCACAGGGAATCTGATGTCAGTCTAATTCTTCTTTGTAACGAATCTTTTACTTTCTTTTTCTTTAAACTTTGACAGCTTTTAAATTTTTCTCTTTATTCTCAATGTCACAAATTTTATCATAATGCATTTAGGTGTGTGTATCTGTAGATGTTTGTGTGTCCTTCATCGTTATCCTATAACCATGAGAAATTTTAAAGTTCTAAGAATTTTTCCCATGTACCTTTTTGTTTTTTTTTAATAAGATATTTTTGGCACAGGGCTCCTGTGCTCACTGGAGAGAAAGAGAGAGAGAGCGAGAGAGCAAAGACAGGGAAAGTGAGAAATAACCCCCAAAGGCCAATGACCACACATCAACCCATTTTCCTCCCAGGATCTGGGGCACACACACACGTGTGCATGATTCTCAAGCCACTGGTCTGTTGACTCAGAATGTAGTTGGCCATATATGAGTTCAGCGTTGTAATCACCACACCGCCTGCTGGCCCCGCTTTTAGATGCTGTCTTTCCCCCAGTTTTCTAAATGTCCTCCTTCTGTAAGTACTTTTAAATTGATATTAGAACTTCTCTTCATCCACCCTTCCTACCATCCATGTCTTTGTCTTTGCTCCCAGTACCTAGCTTTGCAACATGGTGTCTGTATTCAATCTGCTCTTGGTATTTTGGGATTCCTCATTGTCTCTAGTCCATCATGGAAAAAAAAAAAGGAAAGGAAAGAAAAGCTTTTTTCTTTTCCCAGTTATTTTAAGAAATCTCTTCAATTATCTATGAGAGTGATTTAGTGCAAAAGGTGTGTGTGAGAGTGATAAATAAGAACAGTGCTCAGTTTGCCATCTGAAATAACTTTCACATTTTGTAATATTTGTCAGTAACATTCATCAGCTGTGGCATCGAGGAGACCAGACTGGGGTTTGGCAAAGCAGGTACAGAGAAATAGATGATGAACTTGAAGTGCTCAGGGGTTTTATGTTTGGAACGATAAATTGAGAGGACTCAGCAAGATAGGAGTTAAAAGTAGACACAGGGGAGACCAGCAGTTAGCATAATGGCTATGTTGCTGAACTCCCATGTAGTCAACTGCTGTTCGAGTCCTGGACCCGGTGGCTTATACTGACACCAGGCGCGTGTGTGTGCGTGCCCAAGGTCCCAAGAGGAGAATGGAGGGATTGCAGTGTGGCCATCCCCCCTGGGGGGTGATTTCTCTCTTTCTGTCTCTCTGTCTCTCTCTGTCTCTCTGGCAAGTGTGCATGCCCCATAGCAAAAACAAACAAAGAAACAAACAAAAAAACCTCACCAAACCAAAAAAAAGAGCAGACACAGGGAAGCTGAAGAAGGAAAAAGCTGTAAGAAAGAGGAGATAATGCACCCAGCAATGACAAGAGCTGAGCAGGTGTCAAGATATAATTATATTATTGAATTAAAGCATTTAAGGTAATAAAACAGTTTTTCTTTTAGGTATCATTGCTAATAACAATATACTGTAATGAGATTGATGGTTTTAAAATGAACATTTTTGTAATTGATTTGTGAACAGCAACAATTTCATTTAAATGTAAGAAAAAAAAAGATAATTTTTGATAATTTAGATTTTTAAATGAAAAGTTAATGAACTGATATATCCATTGTATTTTCTTTCAAATATTTAAATAAATTTGTTATTATTAAAAATATTAAACAATTAAATTTTTTAAAAAATTTAGTTAAAATAAAGAAAGGTTTTTTGTGCTTACTGATGTGGGATTTAAATTTTGTGGGATGATGTGATATTTGTGAAAAATAATAACTTTGGGACCAGCAGTTAGCATAATGGCTATGTCGCTGGACTCCCACGCAGTTTACCGCGGTTCAAGTCTTGGACCCGGCGGCTTAAAACTCCTGCCGGGCGCCTGTGCATGCATGCCCAAGATCCCAAGAGGAGACTGGAGGAGAAGGGATTGCGGCATGGCCATCTCCCCGGGGGGTGATTTCTCGCTTTCTGTCTCTCTGTCTCTGTCTGTCTGGTGAGCGCACATGCCCTATAGCAAAAACCTCTCCACAAAAAAAAAAAAATTAAAAAAAAATAATAACTTCACTTGGAAAATTGCTATTTATAAAAGTTGTATTTTAAAAGGAATACATTTAAATAAATAAAATAATATATTTGCATTATTACAACTTAGCAAATAGAATATATCCGTAGAAAATCCTTGTGTGTTTCCATGTCAAGGGTTTGATTTCATACCGACTCTTCATATGATAATGAAGCAAAATGTAACCCCCTTTGCCTATGTCTCAAGATCATAGATTTTTGAAATATTCTTTATTTAAGGTTAATTCTGTGACTCTAGACCTCCATAGACCATGCATACACATTCCTTAGATTTAGACAACTTACTTCCATGCTTAGAGATTTTCAGGACATATACGAATCTTCATCTGGCCTCAGGAGATGCTCTCGTCTATAGAAATAGACTTTACTAGGCTGGCACATACCTGGTGGCTGGGAGGGGTGGCACTCACATGGCAGACCTTGTGGTTTGAATTCTGGTCCCTGTGACTTACAAAACACACTGAGTGCATGATCAAAATCCTGACAGGATAAAGAAATGGAGAAGGGATTGCAGCATAGCCAAGCTCATTGTGGAGTGCTTTCTCCTTCTCCCTCTCTCTCTGCCCTCTGGCAAAATAAAAACAAACAAAAGACATAAAAAGAAATAAACCTTACTTCTCAATTTGCAATATATTCTTCCCCATAATCTGTGGCCATATTAATTGTCCAAAGAAAGATGAATTAGTGAAGTAAATGTCAGTACCTCAAAATTATAGGATCAGCAGGTGGCGAGGTGGTTATGGCACTGAAGTTTAAAAATGCTTCACTAGCACATGTAATTGAGATTAGACAAATTGGTGAGAAGAAATGAAATGTGAATGAGAAATTGTTATTAGAATTCCAATATAGAATGGAAGAATTATCTTTGAAATTCACATAGGAACATGAAATAGAGATCAGGAGTGAGTAAAGTACTCAGCCTGCAGATATTTTACCTTAACTTGGGGGAAAAAAAAGCCTGATTTTCTAGTATAGAAAGAATAACGATCGGTTACAGCTACTACATCATAGCTCAGACAGGAGTGAAGGTAAAAGAAAGAGCAGTCAAGAAACTCATGACTTGGGGCCAGCAGGTGACGTGGTGGTTAAGATGCTGGAATCTGACCTGGTCAACCACAGTTTGAGTCCTGGACTTGGCAGCTTGCTTTCTCATTTCCTCTCTGGTCAATAGATAATTATTTATTAATTCTATTTAATAATATTATTTTAAATAATAATTACAATAAGTAAAATTAAATAATTCCTTTTAAAAATAACCTCATGACTTCATCATACTGAAAATTGTCATCTTTGTAAGCATAAACTTAAATACTAAGTAAGTTTATGAAATTTAAATGAAATAAGGAACCATATGCTGAAAAATGGTAGCATCATTGTTGGTACTACTTGTAGTAAAGATGTTAGCAGTCATAGCTGGCTGGACACTTGCTATTGCACCTGACACAGGGCTCCTTAGCCTTTGTACATTATCCCTCATCATTGAAACAACTGGTAAGACAAGCAATTGAACCAGGGATTGAACATAGGCCACCCAGGTAGTCCTGAGCGCTAAGCGTGACATCTTTCTTTTTTTCTTTTGAGAGTTTTTTGCTATAGGGCACATGAACTTGCTGGAGAGAGAGAGACAGAGAGACAGAAAGCAAGAAACTACCCCATAGGGGGAATGGTCATGCCACAACCCCTTCTCCTTCATTCTCTTCTTAGGATTTTGGGCACACATGCACATGCACCTGACATGAATTTCAAGCCATCGGGTCTGGGACTCGAACCACAATTGACCTGTGGGAGTCCAGTGGCATAACCATTTTGCCATCTGCTGGTCCCCTAGTGTGACGTTTTAACAGCTGCACCACTGTGACAGGGCTGGTCAGGTTCTTTTTACGTGATTAAAAGAACTGGAAGACTATGTTAACAGTTGTATGTTATGCACATACATAGTATGTGCATAAACACATACTATGAATAATTTGGGCTGAAATATAAAAATCATAATAAGATATTCTACTTCAGCAGTAGATTGGAGTAGAGGTAGGATGATGAAGATTGCATTTTTATTTGTTTTCAGGTTTTCATCTTCTTTTTTTTGGTTACCTTTGGTTAGCTACCTTTGGTTTGATGCTTTCAATATTTGGAAACAGCAAAATTGAAACTGATGAAAGAAGAAATTAGTTCTTTATCTGGGTCTTGTTTATAAAGAATTGCATTTCAAGGAGATTTTACAAAGAAATTTTACCAATACGAAAATAAATAGTAACTCTGCCAAAATGGACCTACTGATCTTTTGCAGACAAGTCAAAACTGGTGTTTGGCACATTCCAATTAAATTGTGTAAAGAAAAATATCTGTGAAATCGTAGCCCTGCACTGCAAGCGCCTCGATTAGCTTTTCAAAATTATTTATTAAGACATGCATTGCAGTGTAGTAATACGGAAGTGATATATTAAGTTCTTTAATACACATACGTTATTTTTTAGGAAGCTATTAGCCAAACCTCATTTTGTACATTGCTGTTATACCTTGACTATCATGCACATGTAAAAGCAAAGCAATTTTTTTCTTTTGAGAGGCTTTTGCATTTTCAAATGTAATCTTAACATCAATGCAGATAAAACAACAAAGAAGAATTCTTGATTATAAAGTAAGGATAAAGAATGTAGCCAAAATAATTATGCAGAATGTCTATCACGCAAACCGAAGAAAGGGCCATTTCTATTACTATGGTTCAAGAAAAAATTCAAGTAAAGCAGTAATTTTAATCTCCCTTGAGTTTATGGTTCTATTCAGGTCTCCTAAGAAGAAAATCAAATGCACAAATAAAATTAGAACTTTTATTTCTCTATGACAGATATTGTATACAACAGAAAAGATTATTCTGTCACCAAAGAGAGACAGATATTTGAATAAAAACAATGAATCAGAGATTAGCAATCTTTGGAAGGACGCATGATGTCCCCTCCAGGTTCAATGTGAATCTTCTTTTGTTTCCACAGAGTATCTGTACAACCACTACTGCATTTTTGCACTTTTTCTTCTTGGCTTCCTTCTGTTGGGTTTTGACTGAGGCGTGGCAGTCATACATGGCTGTGACTGGAAAAATTCGAACACGGCTTATAAGGAAACGTTTTTTGTGCCTTGGATGGGGTAAGCATATGAATATGCCTTTCCATGCTATCGGTAAAACGGCTTTGAACATACATTGAAGCAGTTGAGAATGACTGTCTCCAGGCTACCTTGTGTCTAATTTGATATAGGAGAGTGGTAATACGTGAGGTGGTCATTTTTGAACATGCCTTGGTCATTTGGAATTTATAAAGGAGTTACTGCCCAGGTAACCAAGCAGTTATCAATCAGCAGTGCTTACATCAGTGCAGTGAGACCTGGGTTAACTGCAGCAGAGTAATAAAGTGCTCTTTTTAAATATTTTCTGAAACTGCAAACTGTGTTAAAATGTTCAGTGCCTAAAGCATGATGGTTCATATGATAGTTCTGGGCTATGTACTGCCCCAGAAAACTTGGGATTCATTCTGAAAAACCTCAAAACAATAGAGGAATAAACCATTCATGTCACAGGAAAAAAGCCATTTAGAGAAGGAATGAAACCTCTCAATTAGTCAGTGGCATCCTTAAGAGTAGAAACTGAACTGCTGAACTGAATTAATGAATTATTTGTCAATCTTTATTGGGAAAAGTTTCTTTCAAATTGCTTCATGACATGGATATATATCTCAAAGATCTATGTATTTCATAGAGCTGATTCTATGATAGCCTAGTTAATGTAAAAACCTAATTTTAGAAAAAAGTTTAGAATTTTTTTAGATTTTCTTTTGAGTTTTAAAGAATTTTAAAGGACACTACAAAACTGGCAAACTTGAGTCCAAATATACAATAACTTCTTACTGCACCAGAACCTTAGAGAATTACAAATAAATGGACTTATTACAACACTAGAATTATTCATGGTGGAAAATAGGAACAATGGCACTTAGAGATTATCCATCAGGTTTCAACAAGGGTCTATCCTCTCTGATACACTAGGGCTTTGCACAGGCAAATGGGAAAGTAGGTAATAAGTTGAAGAATGTGTTCTACACGGACTTTCATAAATATTTTTGTGTAAATTCCATGACAAAGACATTCTAAAGTTGAATTAGTATTGAATCAGAAGATACTTTTTACAAGTCTGTGTCATAGGTCCAAGATTTACAGAATACTAGTAAAAGAAAACTTTTCATGATGAATAATAAAGAATGGCGATTTGCAAGATTGGTTAACTACCTCATTTAACATTGGTATTAGAGGGAAGAGGGCACACAGCTAGTGAATGTAGCTAGCTCTACATTTACCACTATTATCAGACTACACTGGGTAGCAAAACACTAAGCTTGTGGTGCTAGACCGTCAGAAGGTCTGTGAGTGGTAGAATAGTGGCATATGAGTTTCATTATGAGCAAGTGCAAAATAATGAATTTAGAAAAGAATTAAATCCAAATTGCATGAATTTCCTTTAAAACTCAAAGGAAAACCTAAAAAAATTCTGGACTTTTCCCTAAAAGTAGGTTTTTAAATGAACTAGGCTATCATAGAATCAGCCCTATGAAATGAAGACTATGACCTAGGAGAGAAATTTTGAATTTCTCCTCATGAATTTGGTCCAATCAACAAAGTCTGCAAATGACTTGCATAAAACAGGAGAATGAGAAAGCAAAGGAGGAGAATGGGTAGGATACTATATATGTAGTTTTATATATGTATATATATATATATACACACATATATATATATACACACACACTCACACACACACATATATATATATACACATACATATATAAAATTATACTGAGATTGAAAAACAAAAAAAGAAAATAAACTATTAAAGTAACCAGGGGTATAAGTAAGGAGGGCAAATTCTTCAGAAGAAGAAAAAAATAAAACTTAGAACTGACTTTTCAATGGAATCCAGAAAACATGGAATCCAGAAACTAATACATAAAATAATATCTTTAAACACTGAAGGCTTGTATATATGTATGTATATATTTGCATATATATAGTTGGTCAAAATATGGTGTGCTACTCTGAGATGCTCTCCATAATCATTAAAACTCATGAAGGCATTGATGTCATTAGCAAGGATCACAGAATAAGGAGAATAGCAGGAAGGATGAGCAATGATAGGGAGAAAGGAGATAAAAAGAATGGATGCAAGATGAGTAGATAATGAATTTTTAAACTTAAGAAGA
This sequence comes from Tupaia belangeri chinensis, assembly GCF_000334495.1. Taxonomy (NCBI): domain Eukaryota; kingdom Metazoa; phylum Chordata; class Mammalia; order Scandentia; family Tupaiidae; genus Tupaia; species Tupaia belangeri. The sequence continues at coordinate 2,020,984 of NW_006160160.1, forward strand.
CAACAAATATCTTCCTATAAGAAAGCATGATCAAAATTTTAACAAACTTTAAACAGTATAAATCAGATTAAGTGCTCTTTACCAAAACATGGAGAGGTTCCATTGAAATGAATTCGCATAAACAAGATGTTAGGTCAGAATTGGTGCAGCCAGATAGGTAATTAAATTCCCTATTCCTACATTCTTGTTGTTATATTGGGTCATCAGGAAAGTCATGATGCATTTTTGCATAGAAAAACACATCATGAGTTTCCTGATGACCTAATCAATAATTTGTAAAGCGCTAACTGATAGGATTTATTTTTTCTTTCTGATTGTAAGTACAACCTGATGTGAATCAATATGTGGCCCACTGAGCGTTCTACTTTTTTACATTTTGTCACACCAGCACATTCAGTTTTTGCCTTTCTGATTTATAACCATAAATTTCCTTCATAACAGTGTAAACCCTAGGGGAAAAAATAACTTGAAATATGGACTAAATCTCTGTTATTACTTCTCTTTAAACCTATGTCAATGTGTGGTAACCTAGCAACATCAGAGAAGTGCACTAGGTTAAAATCCCAGCTGTCACTCTCATATTTTTGTACTTGAAAGAAATTGTGTAATGGAAACATAACTTTGTGAAGTGATTCACCCAAAGGTGTCTGCTCTGATTTTGGTATCTGGAGTTTGTCCTGACTTTTCTTGGGCCTGTGCGGACAGCGGTTATAGCTGAAGATGAAGTGTGGCATTGCTTTTCTTCCAGGTTTACCAGCATTAGTAGTGGCCACATCGGTAGGCTTCACCAGGACGAAGGGATATGGCACTGATCACTAGTAAGTCCATCCACAGTGATAAATCATGTTTGTAAGAAAATTGCCAGATGAGCCTCCTTGGCCTTGGTTGGCTCATGAACTGCAGATGTCTTACTTTTTTTTTATGGAGTCATTAACAACGGTAGAAAGCACATTCTTGAGGACCAATGTAAGATAGTCTAAATGCATAAAGCTTAAACTATAAATACTGTGGCATTGTTCTGAATCCTTGTTTCAATCTCCCACTTCTTAATAAGATCAAGGTATCTGGCTTTTCAAATATTTCAATATTCACTGTGCATATTCAAACTCAAGTGCTTTTTTCAAAGAGTTGGTTAAATCCTGACCTACTAATCTTTTAAAATGTGTCTGTCTGATCTTGTAATTTCATTGATGATAATATAGATTGTTACTGACCAAGTTTCACTGTGTTAGTACAAATTCTTTTGCTGTGTTAGGGTAATGCACACTAAAAATTGTTGATCAAGGGAATCAGTAGAGTGTACATTAGAAAATGCCTGGACAATGGAACCAATTAGAAGGGAGAAAAGTGGGTACAGTATCAGCCCATCTTCTAGCTGTAATGCTGATATGTTCTGTGAGAGAATTTACAGTAAGGTTTATATTTAATACCACACAGTGAAAACAATGCAAATTCATATTTTACTTCGTTTGTTTTCAAATTGAGAAGGCAATTGAGAAATGGACAAAGAGATGTGCTTCTTATCAAAGGCATATGTTTCAAAGCATACTGTTCTGTTTAATTGTCTTCAGATTTGGGGTAGGACTCACTACTAATGATGCCATCTGACAGGCTCATCCAAACTGAGAGTGTACCAAGATACAGCGCTTCAACTGCTCATTCAAGAGAAATTTCCAGAGAGCTTAAAAGACTCATGTTGTCAGAGCACTTGTTTGTCTTACGTGATCTGTATTATTGAAGAAAGGTCCGATAGCCTGTACAGCAGAGTGCCCTTTCCTACAGCACTGTTACCTGGTAGCGATTATTGGGTTGCCGGAAAAGTCGTGATGGATTTTTTTTTTTCATGGAAAAATACATCATGACTTTTCTGACGACCCAATACTTTTTATAGTAGTACAAGTATTTTATTATGAATACATATTTGAAAGGTACCATATAGAAAATATGGAAAAAATAGTATTATAGATAGTATGGTTCCTACTTTCAAGGAGTTTATAATTGAAGCCAAGTATAATACAATGAGTAATATATTAATTTCATAACTATAAATTTCCCTTATAACAGTGTTAAACTCCTAAGGGAAATATAACATAAAATATATACTAAATCTTTATTAGTCTATAATAAAACATATAGGTACTAAACTTCAGTTTGAACATTAGCTTACACAAAAATATGAAAGAAGTCTAGTGACAAATTTAGAGACACTAAACTCAAGTGTTCTGTTGACAGATCTTTCTCTACAGATATTTTATAAAAATAGTTATTAAATTGTCTCCCTCAAACTGGAAAAGTAAGATTTTCTTTGTCTGCTGTTACAGCAAGGATAGCTAAATGTAGATTTGAATGCGTATACATATTTGTGTACACATAAATTGATGTATGTGTTCATGTGTGTGTATAATTACTCAATAGCTTTAATTAAGGCCCAATTTACATAGAGTAATAGTCACCCTGTGTGGCATAGAGGTCTATGAGTTTTGACACTTGCGCAGTCATGTAACCACCATCACAATTAGTATAGGACAGACTGGTGATTGTTAGAACAGACTTATAACAGTTGCTGTTTATTATTGTTGCTTTTGATTCTGTGGACTGAGAAAAAAACAGTGGACGGGTCCAATGTCAAAAACCAGGTTCATGAAATGGTGGGCATGATGCTGCATTAGCAGGGATGAAACGGTCTCTCAAACTTCTCTCCTAATTGACTTTCCTGGATTATGTGTGTGCAGATGAGCTATCCTGCAAATCCTCCAGGGCTGAGCCCATTCCATGTTCATTTCCCTCTGCTCGAGAGAATGAATGCTTTTACCCAAATGGGTTATCATGTCTCTATCAATGCAAACCTACAGCTCCTGGTGAATTTAGTCATTGAAACAAACACAGCTGCACTTCTTTTTATTCAAAGGCTTATCACTAATGAATTTTCTTAGCAGTCTGGGGAAAAAGTAAAATTAGAAGGGGAAAAGCATATAAATGTAGATTATTCACTTCCTGCGATGATGGCTTTTAAACCATTTTCTCCCAATATCTCAATGGCCTCAAGAAAGAGCAGTTAAATGACACATCTAAGACTCTCAAAACATGCTGATTTTGCTTTAAAGGAGAAAAAAGTCATAATGACTATAAACCAACATTTTATAAAATTCAAGTAATAGTCACCTTTGTTATAAAAGTAAATACAGACCTTATTGCAAAAGCAATATGTCTAAAATGTTTTAACTGCCTGAAAGTAAAGTCTTACAATAAAACTTTCCTTTCAGTGAGAATTACATAGTATTTCCTCACTTGGGAGAATTAGAATGCTCGAATTCTAGCTTTTTTCATGTCTCCTATGTGTTTTTTAAATCATGAACCTTTGAAAAGTGCCAACATTCCAAAGCTACATGTGTAACCTGAGTCATTTCTATCACTTTAGTGGTCTAATACCTATCACTAATTTGTGTTAGTTTCTATCTGATGTTATTTCCAGCTGCTGGCTGTCTCTTGAAGGAGGACTACTCTATGCTTTTGTTGGACCTGCAGCGGCTGTTGTCCTGGTAAACATCAAAATCAACTTACTTTGGTTTTTTTATCAAAAGAAAAGTCTACTTTGGTTTAGATGGAGTGACCATGTTAATAATATTTTTGTTGTGTAGAAATGTTAAACTTCAATAATCTATTACTCTAATTTTAATGTCAATTATTATTTTGTCTTTCATTACTCTAAAATGTTCATATTTTGAATACTGAAGAATATTAAATTTGAAAGTATGGTATTTCTCTTACAGTAATTTCAGGGTTTTGATGAAGTTTGAGTAAGTTCCACCAAGTTCTTCCTTTCAAGTGTATAGAATCTCATCAATTATTATCATTTCACCTGCACATTGTTCAGTACAGTTTTTATAGATATTAATAAGATCTCTGTAAGGTTGCCGCTACCAAATATGAAAAAACATGGCAGGATTTCTTAACCTCAGTGATACTGACATTTTAAACTGGATATTTATCTTTTGGAGGCTGTCCTGTGCATTTTAGTATACCTACCTACTTCATACCAGTAGCAATTCCATTTGTAACAATTTTTAAAACTCCAGACATTTCCTAGTGTTTTCTGAGAGATCAAAGTCATCCTCTCCCCTGTTAAGAATCACTACCAAATGCTATCCATATGGATTTAAAATTTCTTGTTGGAATCACAAAACAATTTAAGATTTTTAATTATTCCAACATGTAAAATTTCCTATCAACTTGCCATTTTTTTTCTCTCTCTGAGTTTATTGATTACAGATCTTCCCTGCTCAGTAACTCTTTGAAGAAAATAAGGGACAAAAGACATGGTTGAATTAAATACAAATAAATAAATGTGTGTGTGTGTGTGTGTATCATTCTGCAATTATATTTCTATTTAGAAAATTACCCATTGGTTTCTTGAACAGTTCATTTAGAAATTGGAATCTACTGATATCTTTTAAATAAGTCTGATATGTGATATTTTCTTTCTTTAAAGTTTGTTCTCCCTCCTTTAAACTTTAACAGGGAGCTGAATTTGCACATGATTCACAAGAAAAATAAAATTTAGGACTGCATGTTAGAGAAGAGCACAGGGAAATCAAAACCATTTGACACATTTTTGTCTTCTGCATTGGATTTTTATTTAATCAATTGTATTTTTTCCCTAAGCTACTAGGTTAATATACATATAACCCTAAAGTGAAGAAACAAAAAGTGTGTGTATAACTGAACACCAAATTATGGTTTCTGGAGTGGTGATGAATTCCCTCATGATTAAGGCATGGATTAATGGAATCCACAGAATGCACTTTTTCTCTTAGTTCCAATAATGAGAAGTAGAGAGATGAATAAGTGTTCTCTTGATTAAGTAGTATTTTTGTCACGAAGCCATGAAGAATTAGCCACCAAAATCCCTACTTAACAGGAGTGCTATGGATCTTCCTTATATCAGCAATTAAATTATTTCTGCTTTATTTTCACTATTTGCATTTGATAGCAAGGAAGAAGGAAGGAAGGAAAAAAGAATAAAATATTTTTTCTTGCTTATCTTGTTTTTCCCATCGGATTGGATTCCCTTATCAGAAAATGTGGGTAGGTTAGAGAACCATGTCTGCTCACCATCATACACTGCTACGAGCAGACATCAATTTGTCAGCTTTTTGCAATGTCTAAAAATTTGCTAGAGGGTGGGTGAGCCTCCTGGACACACACACACACACACACACACACACACACACACACATACACAGAAAGAGAGAGAAAGAGAGAGAGATGAAGCAAGCTCCCATCAGCAAAGGTCATGCTGCAATCCCTTCTCTTCCATGTTTCCCTTCTTTAAGGATTTTTGGCATGCCTGCATATACACCTAGCATGTTTTTCAAGTCTCCAAGTCATGATTAGAACCTCACAGTTGGCCACGTGCGATCCAGCTCATGTAATTACCAGACCACAGGCTGACCTGGTTTTTACAATTTTGCTTGAGAAAGAAAAATATGTGTGATTTCATTTCAGTTTTATTATGCAAAAGACCTTTTAAGTGAGAGTAAGAGAGTTTTAGAAAGTGATGAGTATTCACTATAGCATATTTTAAGAACTGGTGCCAATGTGTCTCACTTAAAGGATTCTAGTGAATTGAATAGGCATTAGAATGCTCCCCACCCACCAGAGAGGATAGCCACACAGTGTGAGGAGATCAGGCATTTGGTCCTTCCTGCTGGGGCAATGACAACTTGTCACACTTTTGGCTGCCAGGGCTCACCCTAACCTCACATTTGGAAATTCAAAATCTCTTGGTTTTCAGACATAGGTTAAAACTCATTTAGACAGTTGATTTCATTGATGGTTGACTCAGAGAAGAATTCAAGGCTGGCATAGTATGGTACCATTTGAAAGTTAGGCAACTGAAGGTTAATATCCCCTAGTGTTAACTGCAGAACATGGAAATTAAATGTCCAGCACTTCTTGTCCTTTAAAACTTCGAGACTACACACCACCATTGAATTGGTTCGATATGGCTTATGCACTTGTAAAATGTTTGAGAAGTGCTTCGTGTTACTATTACAGTGCTCATCTAATTCTATGGTGGTTATAAATTAATAAAAAGAGGATTTTTCAGGAGAAACAGTGACCTGATTCCCTTCAATATTATTGAAAGGTAAACTTTGTTTCTGTTTGACAGGTCAACATGGTGATTGGCATTTTGGTATTTAATAAACTTGTTTCCAGAGATGGGATCCTAGATAAAAAGCTCAAACACAGAGCCGGGTAAGCTGCAATTGGTGGATTTCCAAGGTTCTTTACCAGTGAATCCCATACTCCAATTCTAGATCATCATTAATTGCATTTAACTGTGTCTTGAATTTTTTTCTTGATGTACTGGTGTGTCTGATAGATTCTGCAGTTCAAAAAGTTCTGATCCACTGTTCTTAATATGACCAAAAATCTAAAAATAATATATAGACTCTTAAGAGTACCTGGGTTTATTTGTGTATATTGCCTGCTTGTCATGAAAGAAGATTAAACAGGAGAGATTTAAAATAGTTATCCTTTGATAAGGGTTTCAAAGTCCTTCTCATTTTAGTCACAAAGGACAGGGAATAGATTGCGTTCACTGTCAGTATGAGACAGAGCTGAGTTGGAACAAGCAAACCTAAATAGGGCGATAATACTGCATTTTCTTGAATAGTATATACCAGGAAAAAAATCTTCCCTGAAATAATCACTTGTCAAACACCATTCTTGTCATATATTTTTATTCTTTATGACATTTTGACTATGACTTGCTAGAAAGAGTTATTCTTAATTTTCACTTGCACGTTTTAACCACTTATAAAATGCAGAAAATTGCATCTGCCTTAATTTTACTGCTATAATATCATCATACCTAGTGACTTACTAACATATGCAGACTGATAGCACTTTTTCCAGGTACCTCATCTCCTCATCATGTAAATCTGTAGAAACTTGAATGAAATATTAATGTCTTTGAGTTTTGCCTTTGTGTCATTTTATATATAAAATTCACAGCTTTCTCCTTTCTGTTAAACTGAAATTTCATTCAACATTTACCCCTACAATTTTTCTCTTTTCCTTCATAATGTATGGTGTTATTTAATAGTCATAGCATTTGATCACCTATTGGTGAGAATCCTTTGTTTTATATTCATTGTAATGATTTATAAGATTACTCAGGTCCTTCTTTTTCCTATTAAAAAGCTAGGTTTGAGGGCCAGTAGACAGCATAGCAGGTACATTGCTAAACTCCCACATGGCTGACCATGGTTCAAGCCCTGGTGACTTGAAACTCATGCCAGGCGCATGTGTGTGCATGCCCACAATCCTGGGAGGAGAATGGAGTAGAAGGGATTGTAGTGTGGCCATTCCCTCTGTGGGGTGATGTCTCACTCGCCCTCTTTCTGTCTCTGTCTCTGTCTCTGTCTCTGTCTCTCTCTGGTGAGCACACACATCCTATGGCAAAAACCTCTTAAAAAGAAAAAAGACTTGATTTTATGAATTCCAGCATAAACATGTGATCTCATTCACATCAAGCAATAGGAGTGCAGTGATGTAAAGAACACATCACTGGGAGGTTCCTTCCTGAGGGGGGATCACTTCTCACTGAGAGACTTTTTTCACTGCAGAAGAATTTCCCTAGCATCCTTACATAGGCAGACCTGAAGTTTGCAGACTCTGTTTTTCCACACTATTTGACATGCTGCTTTCACAAGATCAGTCTTGTTCGTCTGCCACATGTGGCTGTAATTGGAGAAATAGTTTCTTCAGTGATTTCTGCCAGATTAACCATGTAAGACCAAATTGATCAAGCCAGGTACCATGTATCAGAACTCAGCCGTGCCATTAAAGGTATAAATTTACATAATTTAAAACAAAAAAGGGACATTGTAGTGATTATTATTTAGCTTTGAAGTCAAACGAAACTATGCTTAATATCCAGATCTGCAATTCACTAGCTATAAGCATGTATGTTTGGGAACATACTTGATCTTCATGCAACTCAGTCTCCTCATATGTTAGGTGGGGAAGATAACTCTTCATAGCACATATGAAATAATGTGTGTATAAAGCCTTCTTTAGAGAAGCTAGCAAATAGCAAGCATTCACTCAACAAACAGTGGTTATATTTTTTTAGAAGTTTTGGCTTTAGGTTGTGTACACTCTCCAGAGAGAGAGAAAGAGACAGAAACAGGGAGAGAGAAAGTGAAAAATCACTTCCATCCCCACCCCAAGAAGGATGGCCACACCACAATCCCTTCTCCTCCATTTTTCTCTCAGATTTTGGACATGCAGGGAACCAGCAGTTAGCGTAATGACTATGTCGCTGGACTCCCATGTAGTCAACCGCGATTCGCGTCCCGGACCCGGTGGCTTAAAACTCACGCCGGGCACGTGTGTATGCCTGCCCAGGGTACCGAGAGGAGAATGGAGGAGAAGGGATTGCGGTGTGATCATCCCCCCTGGGGGGGGGGCGGTGATTTCTCGCTTTCTGTCTCTCTGTCTTTGTCTGTCTGGCGAGCGCACGCGCCCTATAGCAAAACCCTCTCCAAAAAAAAAAAAGATTTTGGACATGCACACATATGCACCCTACATGATTTTAAAGCCACCTAGTCTGAGACTCAATCCACGATTCGTCATGTGGAACCTGGTGATATAACCACTATGCTATCTGCTGGCCCCAACAGTAGCTATTCTTAGGACTGAAATGAGGAAGCCGGGACTGGACAGGTTTTTTTCAAAGGTCTCCACTATCAATCAAGGGTTGATGATTCTACCATCCATGACACTGAGATCAGAAACTGAGGTCAAATCATTAAAATGAATACACTGCTGAGGATTCATTAAATTCACAGTTCGTATCATTTTCTCATTTAATTATTTTCTATATGTTGATTCATATAGCTCTGTGAAGAAAAAATGTAGGCTTCAAAGGAATGGCAACATTGTTTCAGTATGAATTTAGAAATCATTTCAAGCTGTATATTAACAGCATTATAACTTTATAACCTCTCATTCTAGAAGTATTCTTAGATGTTACATATGTTTTATTGGCAAAACTGATCTAGTGATTTCTTTTTTTTTTAATCAAAGGCATCCATGAGAGAAACAGAAATGCTGTGAATAGACAGCAGCCTACCCTTAGCCAGAGGGGTACCTTCCAAGACCACGACAGATGCCTGAAGACACAGAAAGCAATGAGCCCTGTGTACATTCTTTTTTCTCTTAGGCATACACATCTGTGATAAAGTTTACTTTATAAATTAGACACAGAAACTCACAAGAATAGCTAATAATAAAATAGAACAATTATAACAATATACTGTTTTAGAACATATGTAAATGTGGTGTCTCTCTCTTCCTTTGCCTTTTCTTTCTCTGTCTCAAAATCTTATTGCACTGTGCTCTCCTATTTTCAAACTATGGTTGACTTCAGGGAACTGAAACTGTGGTTAAGGGGAAACTACTGTGTTATAAAAGCTAATGGTAGTTCCTGTCCAAAACAGAAAAAAACAAACAAACAAAAACTATTAACAAATTAAGTACTCTAGATTTTTTTTTTAGAGGTTGCTATAAGGTGCATGTGCTCATGAGAAAGAGAGAGACAGAGACAGAGAGAGACAGAGACAGTAGGAAGGAAAGTGAGAAATCATCTCCCAGGAGAGATGGCCATGCCACAATCCACAATCCCTTCTCCTTCATTCTCCTGCTAGGATCTTGGTCATGCACGCACACACACTCAGGTGTGTTTCAAACCACCGTATCAGAACCACAGTCAGCTATGTGGGAGTACAGTGACATAATCACTATGCCATCTGCTGGCCCCAGTGATTCTAATTTTTTTAAAATTCTGTAATATGAAATAATACATCGTCTGAGTAAATGCAAACTGAAATTTCTTCTGCATTCTAAAGTGAGATTGAAAGAACTGTTTTAGAAGTTGTGGATATTTGAAGTTACTTTTAGTTCATAGAGAAGTAGTGAGGACAGTAATAAAGACCAATGAAAAGTGAATACCCAAAACTAACTCAAGAAACATTGAGCAGGAGGCTAATTTATTAGCTTAACCACTGGTCCTGTGCCTAAGACTTTACTATTTTGAAACTTTTCTTATCCAAGACATTCCTTCTTCCATTTAATGCTGCTTCTTTATCACCTTTCTTCTTTTTACAATAATTAGAAATGGCCAAGCATATAGTTTGTACTCAATACATATTTACAAAGGAATTCATTAATAAATGTTTAATAAATAATACAGTAATTCCTCAAGTGTTGTAATATCCTAACTGCATTAAATTTTTCTAATGAAAAAGATTTACCATAGGGAGATTTATATTAAATAGCAACACATCTAATATAAAATGATAATTAGAAAGAATGAGAAGATTAAATAGCATATGTCCTTTACAACATCTTCAACAGAAAATTTAGTTTTTCTGCAATAGAATTTCTTTATATATGTGTATATATATATATATATATATATATATA
>NW_006160160.1:2048585-2055780 GCF_000334495.1 Tupaia belangeri chinensis
TATATATATATATTTCCTGTTTTAAACTGTTTTATCTATTTGAAATTAAACTAATTTACCAGCATCATTTACAAATTTCATGAGATTTTTTTCCAAAAGGAGGAGTATATTTTCGTTCCAAGGAATTTTTTAGAGTACTAACAATAAAACAATCAGATAATTTTCTTCCCTAAAGAAATGAAAAGGGAAATTGGGAAAGGAACCAGACCCTGTGGCTCTCTAGACCTGAGGTGATAATGGGAACAGACAGAGAATCAGAACGGCTTGTGTTGCTGCCTGGCACCTGGTGGATAGTAGTGACACCTGGTCATAAGAATATTCAACCTTTTCTTTTATTCATTAGAACATTTTGTTTTATAATTGTATGACCTCTTCTAGAATATAAAAACAAGATTTTTTTCACTTCAGCAACTCAACTAAGTATTTGGATTCTGTGTTCTTTATAGCATATAAATTTTTTAGCAGTCATATAAACTAGGGAACAATTTTATGTCTCTCTTAATAATGTTTCTTGCCTCTACTCCATTCACATTTAATAACAATGCCGACGATGTCCAACCGGCTGGTATGAAACATAATTTTCCACAGTAAGCTTTGACTAAAGGAAGTATGCATAAGCCTTTTAGTCAGCCATAAATAAATCTCAAATAAAAAGACAAATAAGCATTTTAAATACTGGCTTAAATGTCATTTTCAGAAAAGCCCGTACTTACTTTAATTCATGGAATTTTAGGGATAACATACTTGCTTATACTGTATACTCAAAGAAATTTTTTTAGCATCTTTGGTTTTTTAGTCTTGTTTCAGAGCCTAGAGACAGTACATCTATAAATCAAAAAAGAGCCATATCCACCTTGGAAGCAAACAACAAATAGCCTATTTTCTGTTATAAAAGGAAATAATAAATGACTAATCCAGACCTTTAAGTATTAAACGGATTGGATTTAACACGATTGAAAAAACTCAAATGAATAGGGTAGTGGAATTAATTGCTGTTTGTTCATAAACAATAAATATAGGGGGCTTTTTAAAAGATAGAAGCCTGGGCCCCATTAAATTAGTGTTCGGTGCTGGAGCCAGATGGACAGCGGATGCGCAGTCTCTGTGGAGAAAACCAGCCCAGGTACTCCCTTGGGAGTAGGTCCAGACACATTGGTATGTCCATTGAGCTGTTAAAGTAACTTGGGTAGACTATTGATTACTTCTTATTTTAAAAAATGTGTGCATGTGTGGCTGGTACCTATGCCCAGGGTTGGATCAGGGAGGTGAGCGACTTAGTATCATATCCCCACTCCGCACATGAAACTCTGAAAGTTATGATTTTTTTTTAAATTGTAGCTGGTCTGCTGATCAAACTACTTACTGATGAGCTTTCAGATAAACTATCTCATCTGAGTATGAGCATTATTCACAAAAGAGTGCACTTATTTAAGAGGCCATTCTAAATTATGAGCTTCTTACAGTTGTCTCTCTTCTACCACTGTCGGCTATAGTAAGGCAACTCCCTGATAACATTATTTGTCAAAAACCTACAAAGAGAACTTATTTTAAACTTGAACACCACAAGGGAATAAGCTAGAGAAGCACAACCCAGAAAATTATTTCAAGGTGTTTTGAATTTTGATTCAAGCAGTTTCTGTTTGGTTTTTCCTAAGTGGTTTATGTTTTAATAAGCCTGTCCTTTTCAAGGAACACTTTCCTAGAGCAAACTGTATGTAAAGTTCTTTAGAATGACTTTGCTTATATGATGTGGTAGATGGAATCTGAATTGTTTGGATATGAATTTACCTGCAAAATCCTCTAGGCCAGAAGAGATCATTGAAATGCTATGAGGTTGGAGTCTATGAAAACTATTCAGAAATAGTATTTTAAACTTACTGATTATATTAAATGTTTTATTACGATGTAAAATTATCGCTCTCTTTATTATCAACTAATATTTCATCAAGTTTCATCAGCCCCTATATTCAGATTATCCCAAAATATGAACAATACATTAATGCCATAAGAAATTTAAACATCTGAGTGTGTTGAGATAAAAAAAATCTACATTTTTCACAAACAATTGAATAGTCTTAAAATTTATAACTACCTATATTGGGCCTCCATGACAAATGTTTATATTTCAGAAGGTTTTCAATTGATATGTGTGCCTTCTGCAAATGAAAAATCTTTTTAAGCTAAGAGTCCTCACCTGTTTGCTCACCAGCGATCTGAATAAAGGGCATTCACTGTTTGTCTACACAAGTACATGCTTATGTTTAACTCAGTGTATTGGGCAACTCTGATCTATAGACACAGAACCATTTATGATATAAATGTTGGAAATATGCTTTGCATGCAAGCAAGGCCCAGATTACGAAAAGGTAAACGTTACAGAATAATATGTGGTGTATATGCATCTTTAAAACAACCTACAGCATTCATTTTGGGTAAATATACTTTTCTGCATGAAATCGTATTTAAAAGCTAACTTGCAGCAGCGGTTTTTTTTTTGGTGACAATTCAATATTCTGTTCTTTTTGTGGGTGTTCTGTTTGTTTGCAGTCAGATGAGTGAGCCTCATAGCGGTTTGACGCTCAAATGTGCCAAGTGTGGAGTAGTTTCAACAACAGCTTTGTCAGCCACCACCGCCAGTAACGCCATGTTAGTCCCAATCATTTACATCTTCTTGTTACAAATCTTTTACAGTGCATGTGAGAAAATGCTATAATGAAAAAACAGTTTTTGTTTGCTAATACTAGAGCTGAGAGCATACTTAAATATTTATAATTGGCAACTGCCTTTATAACTATTGTGGGATAGTCTATAAAAAATAAATAAACTCTCAAATGCTATCTGCCTGTGGTTTCCAAGTTAACGGTCTTGGTGCCACATACAAAAAAGCTTTGTTGAACGGGGGTTTGGTGATGGCCTGGGGCGTGACGTGCAGCCACGTAATGTTTTCTCTCTGTCTCTCCGCAGGGCATCTCTTTGGAGCTCCTGTGTGGTATTACCCCTTCTGGCTCTCACTTGGATGTCTGCAGTTCTGGCCATGACAGATAAACGCTCCATATTGTTCCAAATACTGTTTGCTGTGTTTGATTCATTGCAAGGCTTTGTGATAGTCATGGTCCACTGCATTCTTCGGAGAGAGGTGAGAAATATAATTCTTCTGGGAAAGAAGAGTGATGGTTGCTAGGGTTTTTCCTTGCTAACAAGATGATCTTTTATTTCAATATCTTTATCTTCAGATTAAAGCTGTTCTCTACCGACAATCACTTCAGTGTTAAAGCTGAAGAGAAGATTTGAGGCATAGTTTGGGAGGGTCCCTGGCCCTTTGAAAGTGACAGATTAAAATAAATGGTACTGTGCAAGGGGAAATACAGACAGAGGTACCAAGAACGAGGGCGATTAGATTCTAGAGAGGCTACAATGCAGTTACTGGGATAGATAAGTCTGTTAGAGAAACTGCGGGATAAGAGGGCGGAGGGCAAATTTTTAAAAGGCACAGTTCATAAACATAATGTACTCATATATCTTAAACCCATTTCCTGATTCATGCTTCTACACAAGACAAAGCCTTGTTTCTTATATTAGCTCATTTTATTTTAGATAGAAAAGCTTGAAGGTTAGTAACTGGTTCTTTTGTCTCTATACTAAGCTGTGGCTAAAGTTACTAACGAATAATGATTTTGATATGGATGTCTATGCTCAGAAAATATAAGAGATATACACAGCGGGCCGTGATAGGCAGGAATTGTCTCCAAAAACTGTAGACCCTCATCTCAGCATTTCTCTGGGTTGTGATTGAGGCTTATTTTCAGCAGTGAGAAAAGAAAGAAGTCATTCTTCCTGAGTGGAGACTCTGACTAGTGCAAAATCCTCACAAGACAGTAAAAGATTTTAGATTTGACTTGTTTAGGGATAAAATGTTGTTTTGCCACCTGTGCGAAAATTATTCTGAATGTTTGCAAGCACTGACACAGTATTTACAAGGTTTATGAGTCATTTGAGCATTGACTCTGGGGATGAGCAGTGACTAAAACACACACTGACACAGTGCCATGCTACGATTTTGACAAAATGGTCTACTTTGTCGTTTTTGCATTATCTCGCTTGTCTGAGGATTTTATTACAATGTGCACATTGCCAAGAAATACACGTGCATATGAATGCACGTGATATAGTTTTTACAATGACATGTGAAAATAACGAAAAGCTTTTACCTCATTTACCAAATGGGGAGAACAGGATTTCTGAGCTATTTTGGTAAGATACAGATGTCCACAATAAATCCACCTGTGTATTCTAGAAGCATTCTATTATGAAAGGCAATGAAAACAGATGAAGAGTGACTTCACATTGCAAGGGGAGAGAAGTATATTATCATTTAAAAATTATGATGAGCTTACAGTTGCCAAGTCCTACTATTCCCTCATCACAAATTTCTAGCTAGAATACCAGCATCAAAAAGTCTTCCAAGTATTGAATTCCTTATAGATCAAAGGAGTAAATGTTAAAAGGAAGTTGAATAATAATTAAGGCTATGTTCTCTAACTGTCTTGTGGGTCTTCTCTAGTAATATTATCTCTAATATATTTAAGTAACACAATGAGTAGATACATAATGCATTTTTTATTGAAAATTAAGGCTGAACCATTGAGAGTTTTAAGCGGAATGCATGAAATACTTACAAGCAGTTTTCAGAAAATATTAATACCTTAAGTGTTAAAAGAGTAGAAAAGGCTCATCTTTAAATGACTTCTTTTTCTTCAGAAATAATCTTTCTAGAGGGTCTTGGGCTTTAATAAAAATATACAGGTTTTTAAAAGACAGAAGTTATGATGGTTTATTATTAAATTTTTGGTGCTTACATGAAGAAAAGCATTTGGCACAAAAATCCTTGATTTCCATCAGAACTTTTCCATACTTGCTAATTGGACTATTAACTGTCAAAAACATGATTTAAGGATAATTAAATCAAATCACATAATAAATGCTTCTGCTAAAGTGGGTGTCTGTAAATATATGTTTTCTGTATTAATGGAGAATAAAAATACAGATATTATCCCTGTTGTTGCATTTTCAATGATTATCTCAAATTGAATGATTTTGTAACTGATAAATTAGTAGCAAGGTGTCATAGTACTTAGTTCCAACACTGAAGTGAATAATCACATATCCCAATGATTCACACTGAACCTTAAAAAACACCCTGAAACGTGGCTATCAATACGCAGAGCAGAATTCATTTGAAGGGCAAGTCTACAGAATTCTAAGAGGAAATTATTATTATTTTAACTAGACACTTGTTTAAAAGACTTTTAAAAGAAAAAGGAACAAATTCTTTTTGACATTTTAAATGTACTGGGTTGTATCACACAGTACTTATCACGTTGCCCTAACATTAAGCACAGTCTAAGAGAAAGAAGCATTTTTCCATGTGCTCCTTGTCTCCTGTGCAGAACAGTTCAATAAAAACACACCAAAGCAAGTGAGGGAAAGTGCTACCTGTGGAAGATTGGGTAATGATTCCTATCTAGTAATCTGTTTGATAATCTGTAGCAATCCTAGGAATACAATTTTATCCCCACTGTTTTTTCACTTTAAAATATTTTCTTCAAAATAATCAAAGATAACCGATGGGAACTTTTCTTTCTTGAAAATGTATGAACAATGTATAAATATTCCTATTTGATTTAGAAACTGGATACATTATATATATTTCTATTTCTATGTATTTTTTTATCATATACTAACATAATTTGGTCCTTTTTAGTCTTTAATGGTTGTCCCAGTATGAATTCAAAACACTTTATCCATTTTTACCTATGCAGTCTTTCTGTAGAGAAGGGAGTGAAATATAATCTTTCAGTTGAAGGAGTAAAGAAAGGAAATATTGTAACTACGGCATTTTGAATGTGGAGTGTATGGAGCCTAATTTATTTTAAAAGTACACTTGCTTTTAATGTGTCAAGCATTAAAACTAAAATCATTTCCAATCATGAGCAAAGGGAAAAATCACCCCTCTGGTACTGCCAACGCAATTACATCCCACTTTGGGGGGAAAGAAAAGTACAGACTGAATATTTGCATTGCTCTTTATTTTGATCTCCACACCTGATCTCGTAATATTTAAATTTCATAAAATTCATCTTTTTGAAAATATCATTTCTTATTCTGAAATAGCGTTTTATTTTGAATTGCTTTAGTGAATGCCTCTGGAAAAAAGGAGAAAACAAAGAAAAAAGGATAAAAATTTTCGACTAAATTTGATTTATCACAATACATCACTTTTGGCAACAAAACCTGGGACTTAGAAGCTAATATATATTATAGGTAATAAGATAGAATCTACTGAAACAAGTACGGAGGTAGTCTTCATTTATCTATCATTTGTTGATTAGAATTCATCTGGATTAAGCAGATAACAGTGTATACTATTTACTATTCTCCACATTGCTATGGAAATTGAAACTACACAAGAGTTATGAAACCTTTGAAATAGTTCCTGTTGCTAGGAAACCACTTTCTTGGTGCCTGCACATTCTTCTCATCTCTCTGTCTCTGGCTGTGCCTGGCTCTAAGACAATCTTACAGCTTGATGTTAGGAGGGGAAAATAACAAGATTGTGATACAGAATAAGCTACAATAAAATCCTTTCACTAAAGGAAGGAAAAAAATGAAAAGGCTTAAATGGATAATTTTGTTGTTCCATTGTGTGAGGACCGCATGTCTGTTCTGTGGCATCCCTAACAGGGCCTGGCTCTTTTCTCTTTTTCAAGCCCTAGCAAGAGGTTTCGGCTGCACCAGATGAGGTCTCAAAGTCTTCATCCAAACCCGTGAAGTGATTTCTGTAGCAAAATACTTAAATAAACATGAATTGTTCCCTCCCTCGCTCCCTTCCTTCCTTCCACGTTTGCCTCCATCTTTCTTTTTTTGTTGTTTCCCACTTCAGTCTTATTCCATCAAGAGTACAGAAACTCAAAATTATTTATAAGCACAGGACAGTGGATATATAAAGAGACAAGCATTCTCCCTAATTTAAAGCCAATATTTGCCCAAAGTAAAGCATTTTTGAACATAAAGGCAGCCAGTAGTAGCTAGACAACAATTTGAAAAGAGTCCAAATTGCATATAATATAAGTCAGAAGGGGAGTAGCATGAACCTCAATGTTTATAAAGAAATTAGGTATGATTCGTTAGTAGGGAA
>NW_006160160.1:2055811-2067061 GCF_000334495.1 Tupaia belangeri chinensis
TATCTGAGCCCTCTCTTACTGAGGGGTGGGGCAGGATGCTTGTTCGTCTTTGAAATCAAATTAGTAGGCAACAGGAGATTTCAAACTTAATTGGGTATTAAGGAAAAAGTAAGGTTGAGGAATGAAGGAAGTGAAGGTTTCAGGTCAGTGAAGTTGGAGAAAGGTACTGGATTTATGGTTTCATGGAATGGAGTCTTCAGTGAATAGCAGAGGGTTCGACTGTTCTCTGGGATCATGTGGAGCACTTGGAGGCACAAATCCAGTGATGGGCACTGGAGTGATATTTTTGAATAGCCATGACTGCAGGGCCAAGAGAAAGACAGCAGCCATGACATTCGAGCCCATGGCATTAAGTGACGTTTCAGAGCTTTCTAGTCAGGGTATTCAGGGGTCATGATAAGAGGCCTTTGTCGTATAGAAACTTCAATGGAATTTAGGCAGTTAGTAAATAAGCCAGAATTGGGAGAGTCAAGGTACTGATTTTGACATTTTTGTCTTGCTCAGAAGGTGGTTCAGCATGGACAAGGATTTAAAGAACTGAGAAACGGGTTGATAAAGGCTTCATCTTTCTCATGCTAAAGAAATACATTTAAAGACTTTCTGTGGTCCAGAGAGCATGCATTCATCAGAGAGAAACAGAGAAAAGGGGAAAGAAAGGGAGAGAAAGAGGGCGAGAAGGCACTTATCAATGGGGAGTGGTCATGCCACAATCCCTTCTCCATCTTTCCATGCTGTTGGGATTATGGGCGTGCACACACATGCAACCAGCATGTTTCTCAAGCAACTGAGACCAGGATTCAAACTGTGCAGTTGCCCATATGGAATCTGGCTCTTTTAACCACTGGCCCATGCATCTAGCCTTTGTTTTGTTTTTAATAAAATAGGGTGTGTACTGTGAAGTGTGTACTGTGAAGTGGAAAAATGCTATAGGTATCAAAACAAATTTGGATTTTTATCAGAACAAAGAAAGAAAAGCATGAAGACTACTTTTAAATGGGTGCATGGACATGACACAAACTAGGGCAATATGATCATTTTCTTATATAACCTTTCCCCAGGAATCACCAGCCTCACATCACCTAGTAAGATAGGTTTTCATTATTTTTTGGCAGAGGAGTATAAATACAATCTGTCCTTTCAGATACAGTAACCACCCCCCTCATCTGAGGTATCTGTTTCCATGGTTTCAGTTATTTATTCACAGTCAACTAAATCTGAAATTACTAAACTAGAAATTCTAGCAAGTGGTGCAGTGGTTAAGGTGGCTGGATCCCACATGGCCAACTGAGTGGTTCGAGCCCTAGACCCAGCAGCTTAAGAAACACACTTGGCACATGTGTGTGCATGCTCAGACATGCACTCAAAATCCTAAGAGGATAACGGAGGAGAAGAGACTTTGGTGTGGTCATCCCTGGGGTGGGGAGTGGGGAGGAAATTATTTCTCATTTTCTCTCTCTATATATATACTTATATATCATTCTATCTCTTTTTAGTGAGTATATATGCACTATAGCAAAATAAGAATGATAGTAATACTACTAAAAATTCCAGAAAATAAATAGCTCATAAATTTGTGTGCTATTTTGAGGAGTGTGATGAAATCTCCAATTGTCCAATATAGCTGGACTGTATATACTACCCGCCTGTTAGCTATTTAGTATTTGGAACTATCTGTGGTTTCGGACATCCACTGGGAGTCCTTGAACACATCCTTCCTGGATAAGGGATAACTATTGTAATTATAACTATGTCATAGATAGAAGCATATCACTCGTAATCTGCACATGTACTTCTCCAGGTTCATAAAGAAGTTTAAGGGGTTAACAAGAGAATGAAATCAGATGAGCACGATGACATTAGACATAGAGTTCATAACAGAGATTGACAAACCTGGCACGCCTGCCAGCAACCATGGCTTGCTGTTACCCACAATCCTTCTGCCAGAGCCTCACACTGCCCTCCCAGCTGTCCCCAACTCTGATAGCAGCACGATGCTTCTGTCTGTAGGTAGGAGCAGTCCATACCTATGGGCTTGTGGACAGGCAAATCCCACCTTTTTCTCCTTCCAGATGCCCAGAGTCTTGCTTTATATTGCTGTTACCTGGTAACAGGACGTTCAGTATGTCTTAAGGTTTAGAATGAACACCTGTTTCATACTCTGTATTTCTTATAGCCTATCTAAGTCATAAAGCATAGATGGTTACAGTATAGCAATTTAATGATGACCACTTGGAAATAGTTCCTGTAGTTCATTGTTTCACTTTCACTGTATTTTTCTTTGCTCCCTAAGACTGTAAGGGTGAGTGCTTTGGAATGAGGACTTTCCAGTCATGTGACCTGTTTCCATTTCCAGCTCTGCCTACTACTGTTGCTGTGATCTTGAGCAAGTTGCCTAAGCCTTGGGACCCTCGTCTATGACCCTGGATAATATCTGCCTCAAAAGAGAGCATGAGGCTGAGATGAAACAGCCTCTGTGAGGAAACAGGGTGCTGTGTCTGGCACGGGGTGGGGTTTCTGTGCTAAGGGAAGATGCTACATTTTTACAGACCATAAATGTGAAATGTCATCTAGAGAACCATACATGACCCCCTAAACTGATATGAAAAATTAGTTCGAAGGTAAAAAGTGACAATGTTAGAGATTAGGTGATAGATCCTTTAGGAGTCTAGAGGGATTCCAATAGAAAAGTATTAGGACTGTAGTTTGGGTCTGCATTCCTTTATTTTTTTTTTCATTGTATGACAAACTTTCATGTTTCACTTTTTTCTTGCTGTTAGAAAAGTCAGGTAATATTTGAATAATGCAAAGTCATTCATACTGCTTAAATCAATTGGCATGATACAAATGAAGTGAAAACAGTCTTATTTATTTAATGATTCCCTGTAGAAATTTAATATGATAAAAAAAAAGCTTAGCCATTTGTTGAACTGCGAAACAACAGGAGCAATACTAGACATGAAATTCAGAAAACAATAGGCCTCACTCTTACCCCCGAGGAAACAAGCTCAAGACTTACAAGAATATAACTTTTTACTTTTCTGACTTAAGACAACCTTTTGGAGTAGAAGGTCGAGAAGAATAACTGAAAGTAAATAAAGCTTCTTACAAGGTGAAGGTTTGGGGTCTTCATTGCTTGGTAGCTAAATGCAAAGCCAGTTTCAAACTGTGCAGCCCTTTCCTCTAAGGTTCTCTGAATTGCAGCATTGCCAAATGCTGCTCAGTGCACCTCCCCAGCAATCTCTAAATCTGGCACCAACTTCCACAGCGACGCTCTGCCAGCTGCCTTCAGAGGAAGGACCAATCAAGACACTCTCAGCTGGCCGCTGCTGACATGAACTGAAGCTCTCTCCCTGTGGGGGGCAGACAAGTGAGACACACCCATGGAAACCTTTTTGAACTCATGTGTGATCCAAGAATCCATCCACAACAAGGAGAATTTACAGTTTTTTCAGGAGTTCTCAGTCAGCTCCCAGCAGGAGCCAGTGGTACACAGCTTTGGTGGTACATGGTTTTGGTGGTACACGGTTAGCCAATTATTTCAGGAGACAATTTTGATAGCTTATTGTTTCCACCAGACCTTATGTCTGAAGATATTCTTGCCACTCTTGTTTTCTTTTTTCATTTCATGACATGCCATCATAGTTTTCTAAAGTCCTTTAAACATTCTAAGGTTAGTTACAAGCCTGTTTCTTGCTACTCTTCCAGATAGTTAACCTTCTACCTGACTACTAATTATGGTGTAGGACCCATTACAGAGTATTATGTAAAGAAGAAATTTGAAAACCTAGAATTTTTTTCTCACTTATTAAATGAGAGACACACAGAGAGAGCCCTGACAGGGTCTTATCACACCAGAATCCTCACACCATGTTTTCTAGCCAGCCAATGTCACGTGTGGGTGTACTCATGGTAGGCATGCCCTGGTGTCAACACAGGATCTGAACCTGGAGCCCTCCCATATGGCTCTAGGAGAGCATAGCAGAGCCCAAAGGCCTTTGCCACTACTTTTAACTGTGACACAAGTTTTGTTAAGTTTTTTTTTTTATTTTTGAGAGGTTTTTGCTATAGGGCGCGTGCGCTCGCCAGACAGACAAAGAGAGACAGAGAGACAGAAAGCGAGAAATCACCCCCCAGGGGGAATGGTCACGCCACAATCCCTTCTCCTCCGTTCTCCTCTCGGGATTTTGGGCTCGCACGCACATGCGCCCGGCGTGAGTTTTAAGTTACCGGGTCCAGGACACGAACCACTGTCGACTACGTGGGAGTCCAGCAACATAGCCATTATGCCAACTGCTGGTTCCCAAGTTTTGTTAAGTTTTGACACAAGTTTCATTCCCAAGAGGTTTATTTTAAAATGGTATATTCTGGTTTCAAGTAAGTCCTTAGAAATATTAATTACACAAGAACTCAGAGTTATAATGATTTTAATATCCAATAATACATTTTAAATTATTACCTTAAATAAGTGACGTCTTCCCTACAAATAGTAAGTCAAAGATCATTGCTGTTGTCATAGTAAATATGACTTTTGGCACAGATTTTAATTGCAGGATAGATAAGCAGATATCGATTCATCCTAGTTTGATTTTTTAAAAAATGTTAATCATTTTTTAAAATGTCTTTTCCATATGGAATTAAAATCCCTGCTGAGATGAACCTTTTAAAAAATTCCACTTGTTCTCCATCAGCATAATTCACACTGATTCATCAAAAATAAAACTCTTTGTTTACCTGACAGAAAATTCAATGAATTATCACCATGTTGCCAAATAACTGTGCATGCTTTTTCCAGGTACTGCCCTGCCTGGAGTCAGCTCCTCTATGGCAAGCAATATGCCTGTGAAATCTCCTCTTATCATTCTTCCCTGACAGTGTGGACAAATAATGGAAACTAATCTATCTACACTGCCCCAATGAATTTTTAAGAATTTTTAAAAATCAGGAGTATTTGAAAATAAAGTGGAATGTCTCCTGCAAGTCATTTGTACTAGAGAACTAGAGATATTGGAGGCACTAAAGGTGTCAAAGAATCTAACGCTTACATCATGGCATTGATATATTAAAATGACCTTGAATTTACTGGAGTATTTTTATGTTTTTCTGTTTTATATTTCTTCTGAACAGCATTGACTGATTCATGAAGCTGACATCATTCTCCAGAGTAGAAATGCCCTTAGTCCATTGTCATATTTGGGAGTTTGTAGTTGAAGGTATTGATCTTCTGTGCACACACATGTGTGTGTGTGTGTGCATGTGTGCTCTGAAAAAGTATTAGACTTCATCTGTATATTCTTCAAGCAATTAGATAGTGGATTTTAAAAAGAAACTTATAGGAGTTGCTTTCCATATGCCATTGTCAGCCAAAAACTTCCTTGACAACTCTGCTTTGAAGTCTGAAAACAGGGCATGGTTATTGAAGACAAGTCAAACAGTGTTTGGTATTACCAAAATGTAAAGCATTTTATATATGCTAATATTCAAAAGTAGAATTTAAAGAAAGCTTCATGTAACAATCTTCCAGAAGGCAACATTTCTAACACATTGTTTATCTTCCTTTTAAAATTGTGCTTCTTTAACAGCTGCCTCAGGGCACAAACAGAAAGTTAGCACATACATAGCCTTCTGACATTACTTCCTACTTTTCTTTCCCCTTTCAGTGGTTTCCCCAGTTTAGCTTTCTGCATAATAGAAAAAAGTAGTGATATGGCATATATTAGGCTCATTACCAATTTTTTATTATTACTATCATTTTATACCCTATAGCAATGACTTCTTAATCTAAAAAGAGGACCCTAAAATCATTCACATCTGAAGAATCTTTGTCCTGCTCCTGTCTCCTTCACTGGAAGTAGCTGGATGATTTAGTCCTAAATATTTGTGTAGTTCTGCAGGAAAAAGTGGTCAAACTAGATCTCATTGAGCCTGTACTTGAAAAAGGACATAAGAAATTACTTTGTTGAGTTATATCAGGCAACTTCTCTTTCTTTCTCATGGGTGTCCCAGATTTAGAAATATTCGAATTGTAGAAGGGAAGAGAGATCAAAGAATAAAGAGTCCACCCCTCCTTCACTCCTTTATTCCACAGTTATTAAACCTCGTCATCAGGATCAGAATATGAGGTGAAGAAACAGAAATGAAGGGAGGTCTCATTACTGGATTTACTGGCCAGTCCTTGGTGGTGACTAAACTCAGTGTCACTTCAAATCTTGACATTTCAGAGAGCGGCTACTGCCTATGAAATGGGTGAGAGGGCAAAGAAGAAGCCGAGGACAATGTATGCTCATTTTTCTTCCTGGTCAATACCTATATTATGCACACTTACATCAAACAGTGAGAGGATACTTTATATCTATTCTTTTCAAAAGTGAAGACCCTTATGTATTTACCTTGGTAGTTTCTATGATGGTGCTTCAGTCAATGCAGGAACTAGAACATCAGCTGTGCTTTACTTTTTAATCCAATACTAAATGAGAAGGGATTATCAATAACATGAAGTCAGAGAACCAAAGTGTTAATACGATGACCTTGCCTGACCTTGGGATAAGTAGTATTTGTAAACATATCTAACAACTGCATGTGAAGATGAAAATGAACTCTAGAAAGAGAAAGGGGTGTGTGAACCTGAGGTGTGCTATGATTACAATAACCATCAATGATTTCATGTGTTTGCTATTCAGCTCTTCGTATTTCCTGACTTTTCAAATACAGGAATTAACATAATGTTCTCATAACTTCCTTGTGATGTGTTTGTTTTTTATTCAGAATCCAGTTATGAGTGACTGTTCAGGACGTTTGGCTTTGCTGAGTGACTTTTTTCACCCAAGGCCATCAACCAGAAGGAGAGCTGTGGTGTTTCGCTTTTGTTTCGTTTCTTTGTTTTTATGTCTGCTCATAGCACTTGGAGCGACAACAGATTGTTTCCCCAGAGATCCATTTCATGAGACATAAAAGGAGAAAGTCCTAAATCAACTCCAGGCAAAAGATCACTGAGCAATCTCATTTTTCACAATGATTAAAGCTATTGTGAAGATTATGCCATACCAGATAGTAAATCCCCCTTGAAAGACACACATATTGTTTGTAATGGTGGAAAGGAACCTACCCTCTGGCGAGAATTATTAATGTTGAGCCACATATAGCTATTTTGATAGCTAATGAGCTCCCAGAACTTCCCTCTGTAGGTTATGGCAAGTGATAAATTTTCTTGATAGAGAGCAAAGTCTGGGTATACCAGTGTTGGTTTTAAATGTAAACACTGGGTATTTGATCATAAGCAATGAGAGCCACTTTGATTGCCAATATAGACAGTATCTAGTCATTATCAAGAGAAAAGAAAGTGATGTGTTTTTTCTCTCCACAGGTTCAGGATGCATTTAGGTGCCGACTGAGAAACTGTCAGGATCCAATCAATGCTGATTCTTCAAGTTCTTTTCCTAATGGGCATGCTCAAATCATGGTGAGCTTTTGTTTTCCCACTAATTAGTTAAGTCATAATTTTGCAAAGGAATTAACAAATATTATTAGTAAAACAGTATAAAAATAGCATTGGGAGTGACCTTGATTTTAGTTCACTAGTAGACTGGGAACTCTGATACCATCAAAATGTGCTGTCTAAATTGCTTGGGAGTCTGGGATCCAGTGTCAGCCCCTGGAGTTGACACTGGAGGTTGAGTGTGGAGGTCCTATGCAACATGACAGAGCATTTTTGTCCTTGCATGGGAATAAAGATAATAATTTGTGCATAGCATCACCTTTTCTACAGATCATAACACTGTGGACCCACACATTTAGTTTTAAAGCAGTTCTCCCTGGTAGCACATTAGAATCATCACAGGAGCCGGACCCAAATGAATTAAATCACAATTTCAGGGTCAGGACTCAAGCACTGGTGATTCCAATGTGCACCCTAAGATGAGAACCACTGTCTAAGAGCATAAGGAATAACCACCCTTCCTGTGAAATGTCAGTCATTGAACATGAACTCCGATTGCTGGGATTAAGGAACACTTTCAGCATAACACTTTGGTGTACTTTGGAAATTAGATAAGATTTAAACTGTGTAATTAAAAGTGGATACTAAGTAAGAAATTTATTTTTTGTAGTGTATTTGATTTGTTATTATTAATTCTTCTAATACTAATTAGACAACATAAAAATAAACTAACACATTAGTAACTAAGACTAAAGAAAAATAATTCCTTAAAGAAGAAATATATAACTACTAAAATCTCTGGCTTAAAACATAGTATTTAAACAGAAAGGCATGAGTGAAAGACCTTCATTAAGATGAGCTAGTTTAATTTTACCATTTAAAAAATATAAACTGATTTGCTGAAGATAAAAGATTTATTTTACTTTAAATATGAGGATAGAACTATACTCCAGCTGATTCTAGACCTGAGGAGTATTGCTCAATCTTCAATTTTAATTTCTAAACCTGAAAACCTTTAGTCACATTTGAGTGAAAATGAATCATTAAAAAATGAGTTTGATTATTAAAAGTTTGAAAAAACTATATTATAAAATATTATGTTACAAACCATATATTCAAATGAAATGTATAAAAATACAAACAATGAAAATATTTAGGTAAGTATACTCATAATAATGCATTCTGATTTCTTTATTGTGGTTAGGGAACTGTTTTAAAATGTTATCCTTTTATATATGTATACACTTTCCAGACTAAAGAGCAGCAAGGCATTGCATTGTCTTATTAAAATTATATACCAGGGTTTAATTGATTTTATTAAACATTTGTTCTCTAGGAAGTATTCTTAAAAACAATCTGCTTATTTCTGGAGAAACTTCCTTTGCATAAAACAGTAAACTGGTACTGCCATGTGTAAACGTCAGACAGTCTAATTAGCAAACACAGCTGAGGTCACCATTAAATCATGGCACTATGCCTTATTTTTTGTTACAGACAGACTTTGAAAAGGATGTAGACATTGCTTGTCGATCAGGTAAGAATATTTCTATCTTAAAAATGTAATCATTGAGGATGTTACGTTATCTCTGTAGATTTTATTCCTGTTGATTTTACACATTGCATACACGTGTATGAGCTAGTAGAATCTTTCAAATAAAAGTGTTGAAATGGCAGAAATATGTGTATGTAGTAGGAGAGACAAAAAGGAAAGAGAATGAGAAATAAGGATGGTTCATTGAGAACTCCATGACAATAGAAATGCACTAAAATGAAGATAGAAGATATCCATTCCACCAAGTAATGGTTGCCAAATACAGAGCCAGCCAACTTAGCTTTTCTCAGCTTCATCGCATATGGACTATGAGTGACTGTAAAGATAAAATACCACTGTGTGTGTGTGTGTGTGTGTGTGTGTGTGTGTGTGTATTACAATTGCTGTTATATTTTTAGAGGGACCAGGAGAAATCATGAATCCCTTGCCCTTGAATGGTAGGATTCCATTGACTCTAGTTGTCCTCCCAATTGTGGCTGAATTCTTGCCAGAGTAGATGGCACAAGAATTTTAAAGAAAATTACATGTTTTATTTCTTTTAGATATTTCCAGTTGATGGAAAATGCTTCTTTAATTGGGAAAAACCATGTCTTATTTTACCTTTTATTCATTGGTCTCAGTGCTGATTTTCGGAACAAGAATGGATGACTACTTTATCTAAATATCCAAATATTTGGAAACAACTATCATTTAGCCTAATCCAAATTTTTGTTCCTCAAGATTAAACAACCTCTATTTCATCATTCATCCCTCATAGCATCTTCCCAAGCATGGTGCCCAAGGTAGCCTTCAATTTGTCAGTAATTTTAAGTCATGATGCCCAAACGTATACATCTTTATTTAGCATTTATCACAGTTGACTCTATTTATACTAATACTATTTACATTTGTACCTGATTTCTATTTCTGTACTAGTGTCAGCTTGTCATCCAAAACTTTTGTAGGAGCTGTCAGAGCTGTCCTAGTCTATTATGTAAAGTTTTTATTTTGGGCATCTTTTTGTATTTTTAAAAATCTGGCCTTTTGCTTTGCTTCTATTTGCTATTTCCTTATTATTTTCAGGTTAGTGAAATAATGATCCACTTGAGATCATTAGACCATTGAAAGTTTGATACAAATATCTTCAAAGTCCTCATTTAAACTATCGATGAAGGAGTTGAATGGCCTGAGACCTAGTATAGAACCCTACTGTGTTCAGTTAGGCACTTCCTACCTGCCAATGTATTTCCTTTATGTGTAGTTTCAGATTCAACTCAAGACCATTGAGCACTATGCAAAGTCCCAGATCACAGTTTTGACATAGTCATAAGAATATGAAAGAATAATCTCATACTCTCATTCTTGATTTCAGTCAAAATTCTCCACGTAGAATATGGGCATAACAGATAAGTAACATAACTAACATGATTTAGTAACCCATATTGGACCTTGGCAAGGTATTAGCAATCACTGTCTCCTTTTGAAAATCTTTAAGATTTATTGCCAAAACACAATCTTACTAGTTTTGTATCTAGAATCTATCATTTCCCTCTTTGGATAATTAATAAAATGTTTTTGTTTGTTCAATTCAGTCCACCTTTCCTAATTTTTCAAAAATCATTAGCCAGGGTGCCAGTTTCCATATCTGAATTCTCAGGTGGAATGCAATTTGTCTGAGTCCAGAAGCTTGATTTTATTTAAATTGATAAGATATTCATTTAATTCCTAACTTCCACTGTCAATTTAGTATCCTCTCAGCCTCTTTCACTGTTTGCTCTTTTTTTTTTTCTTTTTTTGGAGAAGTTTTTTTCTTATTGGGCGTGTGTGCTCGCCAGAAAGACAGAGACAGATAGAAAGCGAGAAATCACCTCTCAGCAGGGATAGCCACACTGTAATCCCTTCTCCTCCATTCTCCTCTCAGGATCTTGGGCACGCACGCACATGTGCCCTGCATGATTTTAAACCACCGGGTCTGGGTTGCAAACCGCGGTCGACTACATGGGAGTCCGGCGACATAGCCATTACGCTAACTGCTGGTCTCATCACTGTTTACTCTTTAAAGTTCTCTTTGATACAGAAGCGATAAAAGAGCAAAGACTTTTGTCGTTTCCTTAACAGCTATTAACATTAATTTAGTGGTTGTCAAAGCATGGTTCCCAGACCAGCAGTGTTAGTATCACTTGGGAATTTATCAGAAACCCAAATTTTGAGGCCCAGACCTGCTAGGTCAGAAATTGTGAGATGGGGGGACCAGCAGTTAGCGTAATGGCTATGTCACTCGACTCCC
>NW_006160160.1:2067224-2097925 GCF_000334495.1 Tupaia belangeri chinensis
TGTCCCAAAAAAAAAAACCCTCAAAAAAAAAAAAAAAAAAAACAAAAAAAAAAACAAGAAAAGAAATTGTGGGATGGGGTACAGGAACCAGTTCTAAGCCATCTAGGTAACGCTGACACATCCTAGGTTCGAGAACCTTTGTGTTAGATCATTCTCCCCAAGCTGTGATCTCGTCTGTTCAGTATTTATCCCACGTGTTTTTCCCAGGCGTTGAATATCTAGGATTTAGCATTCTGAATACAGGTCAGTATTATTATATTATTAGAAAATAATCGTCTTTCTAATTTTTTTGCTATTTTTTTGTTTATTTGTTTTAGTTTTAGCTTTAGTTTTAGTTTTTGTTTTTTTGCCATAGAGCACATGTGCTCACCAGACAGAAAGAGAGAGAAAAAGTGAAAAACCCACTCCTAGAAGGGATGGCCATGCCACAGTGCCTTCTCTTCCATTCGTCTCTCAGGATTTGGGGCTTGCACATGCAGGCACCTGGCATTATTTTTAAGCTTCACCATTTGGGACTCGGACCATGGTCAGCCATGTGGGAATCCAGTGCCTTAACCACCATGCCAGCTGCTGACCCCACTAAAGTTTTTATTTATTTTTTAAAGAATTGTTTATTTAGGGGACCAGCAGTTAGCATAATGGCTATGTCGCTGGACTCCCATGTAGTTGACCTCGGTTCACGTCCCAGACCTGGTGGCTTAAAACTCTAGCCGGGCGCGTGTGCGTGTGTGCCCAAGATCCCGAGAGGAGAACAGAGGAGAATAGATTGCGGTGTGGCCATCCCCCCTGTGGGATGGTTTCTCATTTTCTGTCTCTCTGTCTCTCTCTGTCTGTCTGGCGAGCGCACACGTCCTATAGTGAAAAACCTCTCAAAAAATTGTTTATTTAACTTCATTTATTATTATCATTACCATTACTATTTTTTAATTTGCTATAGGGCATGGTCTCTCACAAGAGAAAGAGAGAGAGAGGTAAAATGAAAAAGCAACCACCAGGTCTGCAACTGCAGTTGGCCATGCAGGGGTCCAGAACCTTAACTACCATGTCATCTACTGGCCTCGATGTCTTTATATTTAATTTAAAAAAAGTTTTTAAACTTCAATCACTGTGTATCATTATAGCATACTAAATGAATTTTTTCATCATAAATAGACTATGTATTTATTCAGTCAAAGATATTATCATTCATATTACCATCAACAAATAATTTTCCATTTTTGTGTCCCTTACATGTTTTGCTTCTCTCTTTTTGCCCTTGATTCCCTTCCTCTCACCCTCCCCCATGTCCCACCCTCTTCCCGCACTGTCTCCAGCATCACCATTGCTCTCCATACTTTTATACCTTCCATTCTTCCAGTGTCCGCCATAGGGCCAGCAGGCGGCGTGGTGGTTCAGGCGCTGGGCTCCCACATGACCGACTGTGGTTTGAGTCCCAGTGATTTTATTTTTGATTGATG
This sequence comes from Tupaia belangeri chinensis, assembly GCF_000334495.1. Lineage (NCBI taxonomy): Eukaryota > Metazoa > Chordata > Mammalia > Scandentia > Tupaiidae > Tupaia > Tupaia belangeri. The sequence goes on from NW_006160160.1 coordinate 2,068,682, forward strand.
CCCTTTCTAGCTAAGCTCATGGGAACTTCCTTTGTGTTTTTTCTAGCAATATCTGTTCATATTGAAGTACATTCAGTTTGAAGCCTCAATTCATGGACTCTACATAATCTTTCTGCCAGTTTTGTGAAATTCACTTTCCTTAAAGAGTGGAATATACATCTGATTATGCAAAACACCCAGATGCTTTTTGTTTGGTTTGGATTTTATTTGTATTTTTGCCTTTTACAACGTTTAACTTTTCTTGTGAGCCATATCACTTCAACATCATGCTTTCCTGTGTAGGTGGTGTGGATTTATTTATGTTGTGTATTCAAATTTTGGGTGTGCACGTTAAAGTCTAAAAGACAGGCACATCTCTCATATAGAATACTTACACCTCATAACAAAGATTGTACTTCTCCACATATTTGATTTGTACACATTTTAGTAACATGGCTTCATCATTTGATAAAAATATGTTTACCATAACTACAAGTCATATTACACATGTGCAAAACTAACTGCATCTTGCACAAATTCAGATTGTGAAGTCAATACTTAATACCCAGACTTTGTTTATAATTTGCAATATATTGATAAAAGTATAAAATTATCTATATGTCCTTTGTGAAACATAATAGGTTCCCATAACTCTTCTTTAAATTTTACTGCTATAAGTTTTAGATGAATTTTTGTGTACAGTTAAGGAATAAAAATAGTCTTCCCTGAATACGGAGACCTATTGAAAGTATTTGGTCTAGAATACCATTAAATGTATTTATTGAGTGTACCTTCCCTATTAACATTTTCATGCATAAGAGTTCCTGGAAATCACAATTCATTACCAATCCATTATTTTTTAACAAGTTTGGAAATAACTTATTATAACTAAAATATTATTTTTTTACATATAATAGCTAAATACAAATTATCACAACTAAATTGTAAATTATCTTTTAAAAAGTTGATATAAGGGACCAGCAGTTAGCGTAATGGCTGTGTCGCTGGACTCCCACGTAGTCGACCACGGTTCATGTCCTGGACCTGGTGGCTTAAACTCATGCCGGGTGCGTGTGCATGTGTGCCCAAAATCCCGAGAGGAGAATGGAGGAGAAGGGATTGTGGCGTGGCCATCCCCCCCCGGGGGGTGATTTCTCGCTTTCTGTCTCTCTGTCTCTATCTGTCTGGTGAGCGCACGGGGCCTATAGCAAAAACCTCTCCAAAAAAATAAATAAAATAAAAAGTTGATATAAATTTAACATGGTTTTTAGTTTCTAAAATAAAGAGACAATAATATAATAACTAGATATAGTATTCCTAAAGATAACAAATATTACATGAATGATGCTTGTTTCAAAAAATATTAAGGGTTTCTTTTCTTTGTAACAGAGAAAGGCATTCATAATCTTTTTTCAGTCTCTACTATAAATCATAATAATGATTCTGTTTGAAAATTGGATGAAAATAGGCAAAATTTAGGGTACCTGAAACTATTTATGAGAAGATAGCAAACCAAGTATTTTACAGTTATCCATGCCTAATATTTTTTTTTAAGAAAGATTTTTGCTATAAGGCATGTGTGCTTGCTGGAGAGACAAAGATAGACAGAAAGCGAGAAATCACCCCCCCCGGGGGGGATGGTCATGCCGCAGTCCCTTCTCCTCCATTCTCCTCTTGGTATCCTGGGCACGCACGCACACGCGCCCGGCATGAGTTTTAAGTCACCAGGTCCAGAACTCTAACAGAGGTTGACTACATGGGAGTCCAGCGATGTAACCAGTACGCTATCTGCTGGTCCTGTCTAATGAAATTTAAGTGATGTAATGAGGTAGCACTAAGTACATGTTGAGCCCACTCTGTCACGGTGCTGTTCTGTGTGCCTTCAGTACCAAAGCTACCGACAATATTTCTTCAGAGTTTTATTTTTTCATTCCTTCAAAAGTGACAGTTGTTCACCACTAAGCATGCTTTCCAGGTTTGGGGTTTTTGTTATACAGAGGCAAACACACACGCATACACATCTACTCATATATTTTATATATATAAAACACATATATGCTATATACATATCTATATAATATATATTTTTTAAATAAATAATTATGAACGCTTGTTGAATGATTTGTTTTTATTTGGTTTGGTTTGTATTTTCATTTTGTTCCTTTTCATACAGTAAGTTTTTTTTTTCCCTAACTTGCAATATTTCAGACTTAAAATGGCATGGCGTTTTCAGAGGCTCATACAGTTTTTAATTCATAAACTCATTTGGCAGTGAATACCTCCAAGGGCATTCAAGCATATGGATTGAGGTTTTCAAGACTTTTTTTTTTTTCTATACAGAACTAAAGATGATAAATACTTTTAAATCCTTTATCTACCTTGACCATATGGACTTCAATGGATAAATGCTCATTAATTTTCAATATGCATAATTGTTGGAGGGATTCCTAATCTAGTAGGATGAATTCTCATGGATAATCTCCTTTAAGAAGAGTTTTAAAGAATAGAACTTCTAGAACACTTTAGGGTGAAAGCTTCTGAGAAAAACTGCTTGTGTATTTTGTGTGAATATATGTGTAATTTTATAAAAATCCTTTTGTAGTAGATTGATGGAAAAGTGACTCTGGTTTACTACCTTACCTCCAAAAAGTCAGACAGGATTGTTTAAGGAGGGTACACAGAGATTTCTGAAGGTCGATTAATCAACTTTGAGATATACTTTAGCTGTGAGCTACCTGAGATCTATGAGAACATAACGAAATCAGTAAAGAATGATTGAGTTGTCCAGACCATATATAAACAAGTAGATAGATAATTTTGTAAAGTTTTTTTTTTCATTTTATTGAGAGAATTGTTTCGTAGGAAGAGAGACAATAGAATATAATAATGAAAATATGTGCACACTCTCTTTTATGAACTTTTATATTCTCATTCACAGTTCTTCATAAGGATATTGGACCTTGCCGAGCAGCAACAATAACAGGAACACTCTCCAGGATTTCCCTAAATGATGATGAAGAAGAAAAGGGGACAAACCCTGAAGGGCTAAGCTATTCAACATTGCCTGGAAATGTCATTTCTAAAGTCATCATCCAGCAACCCACTGGTCTGCACATGCCCATGAGTATGAATGAGCTGAGCAATCAATGTTTGAAAAAAGAGAACAGTGAATTGCGGAGAACTGTGTACTTATGTACAGATGACAATTTGAGAGGGGCTGATATGGATATAGTCCATCCTCAGGAGAGAATGATGGAAAGTGACTACATTGTGATGCCCAGAAGTTCTGTAAATAACCAACCGTCAATGAAAGAGGAAAGCAAAATGAATATTGGCATGGAAACCTTGCCGCATGAAAGGCTATTGCACTACAAAGTGAATCCGGAATTCAACATGAACCCCCCTGTCATGGACCAGTTCAATATGAACTTAGATCAACATCTCCCACCCCAGGAACATATGCAGAATTTGCCCTTTGAGCCTCGCACAGCTGTAAAGAATTTCATGGCCTCTGAATTGGATGATAATGCAGGACTATCGAGGAGTGAAACTGGATCAACGATATCAATGAGCTCTTTAGAGGTAAGCGATAGAGTCGATCTTTCCTTGGTATTTGAAATATATGGATTGATTCAGTATATAGATGTGTCAGTATATAGATCCATCCACGTGACACTGATATTAGAGGAAAAAACATGATAGTTTTTGAATTAATGCTTCACATAAGACTAATTGGCATGTTGGAATTAATATCTAGACACAGGGTTTTTCATCTAGCGCATAAGAATATTTCTATTCAAGATCATGGTATTTTTTTAAAAGATTCACTGTATTTTAAAAGATAGCTGTCAAGTTCTGTCCCAAATAATATAAGGCACTCATAAAGAAAAACAAACAAATGAACAAACAAAACCAGAAGATCCCCTTATGCTACTTGAATACCAGAGGTTCTTTTGATGGGTAAAGTAGTGTCCAGATGGCATTATAAACTTAAACCGAGATCTGGATTTTTCTATGTAGAAACAAAAAAAAAATTGTAATGTTTCTCTGGGTACTACCATTTCTGACAGTCGATCAATATGGTTCAGTGTAAACGTTTTGCACTTATGGAAAGAAGACCACCAAAACTTTTGGTCTTTAATTGTAAAGTGTCAGAAAATATATAATTGGACCATGAGTCTAAGGTCTAAGGTCCTGACTCTAACCACATGCCATTTGTACTTTATAACATCACCAGATGTTATAAAGACTGCACTACATTAGTGAAGTCTCAGCTTCTTTTCTGCCCATATAGCGAAGTAGAAAGTAGCCAACAAATATTATCATTTTTATTACATGAGAATTCATCAAGGATGATTCAAGGAATACCATGTCTTATTTTCTGCTGACATGTTTGCTTGTTACTGAGTTGGATGTGATTTTTGTATCCTTTACCTTGAACTTTTGCTGTAACTTGCTCTTGGTGTGTACGTTCATCATGTGAAACAATACTTGCATTAGTTTATACATACTTCCAGTTGTTTTAACATGACAGATTGTTGCATAAGACACTATTTCAAACATCACGCATACACACTGTTATTGCTTGCCTGCCCTTTCTACCAGAGTTATGCAGACATCTGTATGTCCTGTGTCCAAAAGTGCCCAGGGCAATTATCCTTTCCTGTCCCCAGAGCCATCCCTTCCACGAGGTCAAAATAAAGACGCATCCTGAGAGATGAAAGAAATGTAGCAAACAGTGTCATTTTAAGGATTGTCCAAGCTGGGTCCAAGAAATTTTAGAACAAAATAGAATCATGGATAGATCTAGAAGAAATCTCCCAATTCTGGATCAACTTCAAACTAAATGGTATTTCTGTGGATAACTAGGTCAGATCATTCATCAGAACCAAGGACAGAAATAGTGAGGCCAGGTGCGCTCCAGAGTAGCTGGAGCTGCCCTCTACACGAGAGCATCCCATCCTTCTGAGTTTGTCGAAGCTTCTCTGTTTATAACGTGCATATCACAGAGACTGACAGGTCGACTACAGTAATCTTCATCTAAGCACAAACTACCAAATGTGTATGCAAAACCACAAAATTTTTGAAAGGATTTTCAGCGAGTGTGCATATAACAACATATCAATGTAAGTAAACATAATGACCATATGGGAATTTTCAATATAAAACAGCTCTTTCAAATGTGCCAAAGAGAGTAAAATGAAATCACATTGAAATATTTTGGTTGTTATAAAAAATGTTTTACACTCAAAAGCCTAAAAAACTTGTTGGGTTTGATATTGTAGAGGTTATGTGTGCTTGAACAATAGACTGCATTTTCCAATACTCCTTTATTCGATTTGTAATTTTTCCTAATTTCTGTATCTTGATTATTTAGTATAAGCATCATATAACTATAATTTTGACAAAAGATCTGCATGTTAATGACTTAAAGATTGTAAGACTTGTACCTTGAAAAGGAAAGAAACTCAGGATTCAGACTGAAGATTCTGTTCCTCATTTTCATGCTTTAAAGGAGTTTAATAGTTAGTAATTGCTTAGGGTGTCCATTTTAGGAGACAGCAGAAAGAGAATATATAGATGTGGAAGTGAATAATAAAAAATTAGCATTTATATAGCATCTTTCATTAGCAGATTCTCAAATCACCTTAAAAACATGAATTAATTAATCTTCACAACACCTCTGTGCAGTGGATAAATTGTTATAATCCTCAAAGTCAAGTCATTTGTTCAAGGTTACAGAGCAAGTGCATAGCAAATCTCAGAGTGGAATCTCTCTGTCCTGATCAATTTTGTATTGTATAGAAGATACAGTAATCACCCTGAGCATGAGCATGAAGGTAACTCTAAAGTTCTTTTTAACCCTTGACAGACATTTGGTCATATGATGATTAAAGACATGAAATGGCTAAAGACCTAATTCGGCAACCACTTACAACTGACAAATTCTGGAGATGGGACTGTGAGAAAGTCAGTGGCATGGATTTCTTTTTGAGCAACCTGTTACATTGTCAAGTAGCATTGTCAGCTGTGCTAGACCTGTCTGCAGGATTGACCCACAAGGAAGATGATATTCTGACAATAAAAGAGGAAATAATATTTACATGGACATAGGGGGTCAACTACAGTCAGGTGGAATCTTGAGTCTTAGGAGATTACATGAAGATGGAAGCGAGTAAATATGTGCGTCCCAAGAGGCCTAAGCAAGAAAGCAATTTGAATCTTTTTTCTCTCTCAGAGTGAGGAAGGGAGATGAAAGCCATGGTCACACCCAGTCTAGGAAACTGGCACAATGGGGGTAGGCTCAGTGCCTTGGGGGTCCTTTCAAGGATATAATATTCATATTAATTCAGGAATTTGCCTCCAGAAGAGTAGGTTTTCACAAAGTGCCAATGTGAGAAGAGATAGAGGAAAAGAAGAGGGCAAGAGCTAACAGTTGTAGCACAGAATGTGAAATTCATGAGGCAAGTACAAGTGAGGAAAAATAGAATTTAGGGAGAAAAGAAAAAAAAAGAAAACCCAGAGACTTGAGTGGGTGAGTGAGCAGAAGAATTTATTTCCATAACCGGGAGGCAACAAAGAAAGAGGGAGGCTCCCCACCCTTTCTGGCAGTGCCTGAAAAAATCTTCAGCCTTCAGGGAAGTTGGTTCAGCTAACCCCCAATTATTGGGTGTAAAAAGTTTAATAAATTCATGAGGTTTCTTGGCATGAGAGCACATCCAGATTTTCTCTGTGCCTGATACCGCCTCGTCTCTTTCTTTCTTGTAATGTGTTATCTTCCTAACTATAGTCATTCCCAGAATGGACTTGTTAAGCATTTCTGAAAATTTTACATTTCGAGTTTCCACAATTAGGAAATAATTGTGACAGTAATATAATACTGTGGAATTTTTCACAACAATGGCTTCAGCCTTAGATGTCCTTTAACGGCTTTTCTTAAGGTTAGGAAGAAGAATATTGGCATCAGCACTTCAGTCACTCACCTTCAATTAATGACCAAAATGTGTTGAGTGTGTGGCGTCTGCAGAGCAAACAAACGATGGAAAAAACCACTAGGATTTTGCAATGGGGCAAGGGCAGGCAAAGATCACAGTTCTCAAGCACTTCTAGACTATGAAATCTTCTTTAAATCTTTTTCTATTTGTTTCTATTTGTTTACTTTATGAAAAAATGTCAATGTATCATTGTAAGAAGACAGGTCAGTATTTGTTTTGAATCACTGGTATTTAACAGTCTGTAGCTGTTACATCTGAATAGTAAACATTTGCTCACTGAAAAGTCTTCCCAACTTATGTGGACATCCTGGGCCTGTTTGGCATGTGATTTAGTCTCTCCCCTTTTTCCTGTAGCAGTCAGAGTCAGTACAGGTTCTTGAATTCCCTCTCAAGGGGGAAAGGCCACTCCAAAATCCCTCTTCCTCCAGGCTGCTCAGGATTCTGGGCACGCACACGTGATTTTCAAGTTGCCAGGTTTGGGACTTGAACCACCAATATGGGAGTCCAGAACCTAACTGCCATGCCACCTGCTGGCCCACTCACTTTAATTCTTATAGAACGTTTTGCTCAAATATAAACACATGAAATGATCTCTGTTTACCTCCTCTTATTTTTTCTTAATAATAAAAGATCCTGATAACTCGTAAAGTCTGATAGTCACTTTGAAATTATTTTATCGAAACCAGAAAGTTTTGCTGCTTCAGCTTTTCTATTTATGCCTAAACTTGGATCTATATATCCAAAAACATTCTCAGAAAAATCTCTCTGAATTTGTAAATGGATGGAAAAAGACACCATTCTAGTCTAAATTTTCATGTGAGATTTCCTCTGGACGTGAATTATAGAGCTCTCAGCATAATGGTTTTTAAAGTTAAAATATTTTGGTGATAATATCACATCACAGACACCTCTTATAGCTGTTGTGAATATCTAATTAGATAATGTACCTGAAAACCCATTGAAACTTGTAAGAAGCACTTCAGATGTAAGGTTATGTTATTATTATGTCATTACCATTATGCCCTGAATTTCTGCAAAGAAGCTTGAATGCTCTCTTAAATCGATATTTGGGATATTAGACAAAATGTTATGACCTCCCTTAAGAACTGGGAGACTGTTGCTAACAGAAACCATTACCAAGCTGACCATGGGCAGAAACAACTTTTTTTTTTTCTTTTTTCTTATGTGGTTCTGGTGAAGGGAAGGTTTGTCCTTCTTTACTGTTTAGGGAATTTTGTGTTTTATACAGACACATGAGCAAAAGTCAGCTGATTAAAAGTCATTTTGATTTTATTACATGGCTATCTTTTTAAATTTTTACCAGAGGGTGTGTGCACCTGCTGACAAGGGATAGAGAGAAAGACAAGGCACTCTCCCATGGGGAATGGTTATGCCACAGTCCCTTCTCCTCCGTCCTTTGGGATTTTGGGCATGCACACACGTGCACATCAAGCCACTGACTCTGGAACCCGAGTGCGCAGTCGACTGTGTGGGACCCGATTGCCTTCACTGCACGACAGGCTGGCCCCACAGCTGTTTTTAATGGAGCTGTTAGCAAGACTTTCTCCTGGCAGTTGGGTTCATTGCTCACCCTGTAATAGAAACTTTTAATGACAGTCATATTGCCATTTATTAGTTAGTGGAATTTATTACTTGCTGTGAATCTTCTAGTGTCTTGTCCAGATTAATTTGCAGTGACACAAACAATGAAGTATTCCCTTTGAGAAATTACTCATTACTCTCCAAGACTTACATATGGAGAAGGGCCTCTGTACACACACTAAGTATTCCTCTGAACGGCTCATCCTTTGGTACATTTTCTCACTCTTAAATCATCCTAAAGAATTGCTCTCTTCTATTAGTGATAAGCTTGCCTTGGTGTAAATTGTCTTGTTTCTACCACCAATATGGGAGTCCAGAACCTAACTGCCATGCCACCTGCTGGCCCACTCACTTTAATTCTTATAGAACGTTTTGCTCAAATATAAACACATGAAATGATCTCTGTTTACCTCCTCTTATTTTTTCTTAATAATAAAAGATCCTGATAACTCGTAAAGTCTGATAGTCACTTTGAAATTATTTTATCGAAACCAGAAAGTTTTGCTGCTTCAGCTTTTCTATTTATGCCTAAACTTGGATCTATATATCCAAAAACATTCTCAGAAAAATCTCTCTGAATTTGTAAATGGATGGAAAAAGACACCATTCTAGTCTAAATTTTCATGTGAGATTTCCTCTGGACGTGAATTATAGAGCTCTCAGCATAATGGTTTTTAAAGTTAAAATATTTTGGTGATAATATCACATCACAGACACCTCTTATAGCTGTTGTGAATATCTAATTAGATAATGTACCTGAAAACCCATTGAAACTTGTAAGAAGCACTTCAGATGTAAGGTTATGTTATTATTATGTCATTACCATTATGCCCTGAATTTCTGCAAAGAAGCTTGAATGCTCTCTTAAATCGATATTTGGGATATTAGACAAAATGTTATGACCTCCCTTAAGAACTGGGAGACTGTTGCTAACAGAAACCATTACCAAGCTGACCATGGGCAGAAACAACTTTTTTTTTTTCTTTTTTCTTATGTGGTTCTGGTGAAGGGAAGGTTTGTCCTTCTTTACTGTTTAGGGAATTTTGTGTTTTATACAGACACATGAGCAAAAGTCAGCTGATTAAAAGTCATTTTGATTTTATTACATGGCTATCTTTTTAAATTTTTACCAGAGGGTGTGTGCACCTGCTGACAAGGGATAGAGAGAAAGACAAGGCACTCTCCCATGGGGAATGGTTATGCCACAGTCCCTTCTCCTCCGTCCTTTGGGATTTTGGGCATGCACACACGTGCACATCAAGCCACTGACTCTGGAACCCGAGTGCGCAGTCGACTGTGTGGGACCCGATTGCCTTCACTGCACGACAGGCTGGCCCCACAGCTGTTTTTAATGGAGCTGTTAGCAAGACTTTCTCCTGGCAGTTGGGTTCATTGCTCACCCTGTAATAGAAACTTTTAATGACAGTCATATTGCCATTTATTAGTTAGTGGAATTTATTACTTGCTGTGAATCTTCTAGTGTCTTGTCCAGATTAATTTGCAGTGACACAAACAATGAAGTATTCCCTTTGAGAAATTACTCATTACTCTCCAAGACTTACATATGGAGAAGGGCCTCTGTACACACACTAAGTATTCCTCTGAACGGCTCATCCTTTGGTACATTTTCTCACTCTTAAATCATCCTAAAGAATTGCTCTCTTCTATTAGTGATAAGCTTGCCTTGGTGTAAATTGTCTTGTTTCTCTTGGCTGTCAGTTGATCTATTTATAATGGGGTGTGTATGTGTGTGTGTGTGTGTGTGTGTGTGGTTCACCTGCTTATCCAAACTCTCTCAGTAAAACAAAAACAAAACGTCACATTATTTGGTTGCCAGAGTGCAACTCCTTCGATAGTTCATCAGTAATTTTGTGAATATCTCCTGTTATGCCACACCCTCTGGTAGATACAGGGAATATAAAAGTAATCCTGCCCCCACGAAGAACAAACTCTACTGGGGAGACAAAAATCACTCATTGTACAAATAAATCATGCAAAACAGTTTGCCGTACTAAGAAATAACCATGAAATGTGAGGGAGAGTCTTCAGATAAAATGGATAGAAAGCGTTTGGAAGTGCTGGACAGAGTAAGAAATACAGTTGACAAGGAACATGGTTTGCAAAGAGCTGGACAGTGTGGAAATATTTCAGGCAAAAGAAAATGCAGAGCAGAGGTCCTCAGGCAGGAAAGAGCTTGGCGTTTTCTCATATTTTCAGAAGACCTCTGTGGTAAGGGGAGAGCTCATTCAGAAAAGGAATAGGAAAAAGAGACCAGATTTTGCAGAGCCTTCAAAAGCAATAGAAGTAAATGAGACAATTACATTAGCGATTGTTCTGATCATTCTTCTGTCCATTTATCCATCCATCCATGTATCCATCCATACATCTCCCCATTTATCCACACATCCATCACTTTGATAATTAAGAAAAGAAAGGATGAGGAGCCAGTGGCTGTAAGGAGATAGGGTGGAGCAGAAAGCTGGAAGGCCAGCGAGGAGATTACTAAAGTAATCCAGACAGGAGGTGAGAGTGCCTCGAATGCAGAAGTGAAAGTGGAGATGCAAAGGAGTGGCCAGATCAAGGCGTGTTTCAGAGATACCACAGCACACGCTGGTGGCTGTAACGTAGAGGGGCAGGAGCAGAAAGGAATGAAAGGTAACTCCTAAGTCTCTGGCTTGACCAAATAAATGTACACCATTTTCTATAACAGGGAAGACATGAAGAAAGGAAGGATGTTGGCATTTTAAAGATGGTATTTAAAATCGCGAGAATGAATAGTGTTATCCAGTAGAGAATGTATGAGAAAGAAGAGAACTCAGGAACTCAACATTTAGAAGAAAGGAAATTAAAAGCCAACGCAGGAGACTTGAGAAAGAGCTGTAGCACATAAAAAGGAGAAAGAAAGCTGAGAGATGATAAGTGTTTAATAAGGTCGGGGTTGCCTTTGAAGAGCTTCTGAGAGTCCAGTAAAATGAGGACAGAAAACTGACCTTGAAATATGGCCACAGGCAGTTCATCAGAAGCCTTTGACAAGAATTTTAATGGATTGTTGGGACCAGAATACGAGTTAGGGTGAATTCTAAGTAGATTGGGAAGAGGAATCAGAATAGAAGAAACATCCGCAGTGACAAAAAACATCATTTGTATCAAGTTATTTGGGAAATTGAGGATGAATGGGCAGAAGTATTTATATCTTCACAAAATATTTCAACATTACCCTGATTTATCTTGTATTTACATACAGATTTTTTAAAAATTATGATAGTGCGTGTGCACACACACGAGAGAGAGTACACACTTGGAAAGGTCTCGTCATGCTGCGGTTTCCTTTCCCCACCCTCAGGTTCGTCGAGATCCTGGGCGGCCACAGACTGTGCCCCTGTGCTTTCAGGCTGACCTGAGGATCCATACCTGCAGTGTCCATATGGCTTCCAGCCTTGCTGGAACTGAAGTTACCACTGTGCCACAGTGTCTGGGTCACACTTTTTAAAACTAGCCTATCAGAAAAATCATTATGGCTTGATCACTTTTCTTAGTTAATTCTCATTTTAAAAACATAAAACCATCATTCTTAATCACTCTCATACCTTCTAGTAGCATTCGAGAGAGCTCAGAGGACCTTGGAATAAAAAATAGAAGTCAGTCATGGTTTCAACAAACTTCAAAAGTTTGGAAGACTTTCCAGTTAGCTGCATGTATACCAAGAGTGGAGACAGACCAAAACTGAACAGATTTGAGCATTCTGTTTTGTTTTTTTTTTTCCCCTTACACCACAACTTTCCAATGTTTGATACTTTGTTAAGATAAACTAGATTTTGCAAAGGGGTTAGTAACATCTGGAGGTAGAGAATACTGCTATTATTTGTTATTGTATCATTATTTATAAATTATCTCATATTAGAATTATTTTAAGTTATTTTATTCAACATAGATTTTCTCTGAAATAAATATATTGATATATTTTTCTCTTTCAAAATATAATTGAAAATTAAATGTTAATCTATTTGACTTTGTTTTATGCTTAGAAACCATCTCAGTCCCACCGCTATCAGCATTGGACTGCCTGGGTCATATAATGTTATTCTTTCCGAGTTCTAGGAACAATAAGCTCCAGGAACAAAAATATCACAGGCATGTTGGCTATAAAATATCCCCTTCTGTCACAGAGCAGACAGAGAGATAGTGGGGAAAATGCTGTGTTTAGAGTCAAAAGACTCAGCTGGGTTTGAATCCCAGCTCATTTGCTTATTACCAAGGTGAAATGGGCAAGTTGCTTTAACTCCATTAGTCCTCAGTTTTCCTACTTCATCAAATGGGGCTAATAAATGATATTTTCTCTGCCATCCACAGGGCAGCTAGCATGTTCAAATGTGCATGTACCTCATACAACTGTAAGAGACTGAAATAAATACTTGACCTGTAATGTGGGGACGTGAATAGTGTTACACAAATTTCTATCTCCCATGGTCTCTGTAAATCTGCTACATCTTTTTCCCACTACTTAATTTCTAAGTCTGCTTCCCATCCACTCCACCACCAATACTGCCACCAACATGCTTAGGCTCTTTCGATTAAAATCTGTTTGCTCCATTTGTTCATTTCTTAGAATAATTCTTCAAGACTACCAGTTCTGCTATATCTTTGTGTTAGAATTTAATTTCAATAAAATTAAATAGCAGAGAGAGAGATCTATTTGCAAGAGTGTATCCATTTTCTTTTCCATATTTCACATTGACATAAGTTGCATCTGCTCCCAGCAGCAGAATCTATCTCTGTTCTTCAAGGTTTCCGTCTTTTGCTCTTTTTCCTAAAATGTGGAGTCTAACAACACGTATCCATCAGCATTTGCTGCTCTTAGACACACACCCCTGCATTCAGAAGTGAACAGGGCAACATATGGCTGTTATTACCTTTGGCAACGGAGACCCCTCCAAGCATGCAGCGATAGGGCTTATACTTCTAGCTAGCACAACCTTTTTCGTACGATTTCACTATTTAATTTTCAAATGGAATGCAAAGCTCATGACTAATGTTTTATAATAATTGCTTAAAACTAAGTGTTTCTATGCTTGAATTTTGCTGTATTAAGAAGGAATTTCCTTAACATATACTTACAAAATTGTCCTGCTGAGTCAGAGTGCCAAGAAGGCAAAGCATCCAAGAACAGAATGGAAACAATGACATTTAGTCTAGCATACTGCAGCCAAGTGTGGTGCAGTGTGTCAGAGCCGGCTTTTTATACAGCACCGTCAGAGAACAGTAACTGTGGAGAAGGCAGGGAGGTCGCCCTTGAATACCTCCCCATGTTTTTGTGTGCTTCCAGGGTGTCACCAGGTAGGCTAGCATGACATCGGAGACAAGGAGCAAAGGGAGATCAAGATGCTGATTTTTCATTTAATCAAGCACTCTCTTTTCAGCTCTTCATGTACTTGAAGGCAGGATTCTCAGTCATAAGCAGTTATACCAAAATCAAATTATTTCAAAACTGTTCAACCTTCTTTTAAAAAACAAAAACTTTATTTCGATATAATACTGTCTGTCTCCTGGAACATACTTTGGGGAGTAGGCCACACAGGAGGTTCTGGTTTTGCAATGACAATTTTAGCTCTAGCTGCAGAAATTTAGTCATAGTTTTCAATAAACTGTATCAGTGCTTTTTCGTCTCTCCTAACGTTCAACAGTTACAATAGAGAATAGAGTCTCCCACCTGTTTTTGGTATGATTCTTTATAAAGTTAGTGAAGTCAAAAGTTGAAGGTATTGGATTGGCCTCAGAAGAAAAACAAAACAGAATTTTGCTGAAAGGTTTACATATTTTCTGACTGCCCAAATATTTATTGTTCTATATTTATTAACTTTATGTCTCATCTCCAGTTCCTCGGGGAAAAAAAAAAAATGTCTACAAGGTCAGCTTTAGTGGCCTAGTGGTTAAAAGAGCCAGATCCCATATGGCCCTCCATGGGTTGAGTCCAGCTTGAGTGACTTGAAAAACATGCCGGGCACATATGACTGTGTGTATGGGCCCCAAATCCCAACACAGTGGAGAAATGGAAGAGAAAGGATTACCACGCCCTACTGGGGGATGCTTTCTCCCACTCTGTCTGGCAAACAAACATGCCTTCTAGCAATTAAAAAAAACTATATTAGAAATTCTTGTTTTCTAGGGCCTTTTTCTATATTTATCATACATGTCCCTCTATACCTCAACTCTTCTAAGAACCCAGTGGCTTCCTGGAACAGATGCTAAGAATATCTTCTTCATACTAATATCATGTATTATCACATGGGATTGCATTTATTTTATTCTAATTCTATTTCCTGATTTTATCAGGCCTCTTGCCAATTACTTTATTTTATTAATGCATGTTTATCTGTAACTAGATTCAGAAACTGTTTATCAGTCAGAACCATGGAGGAACACTGTAAGACATCTGCACCTACATTTTTCTTGGATGTAAAAAACCTGTTACTTCTTTTACTGAATTAGAATAAATACTTTAGTTCCAAGGAATTGTAGTTAAAAGGATTTTCCTGTCATAAAGCCTATCAAATTCCAAAACATTTGTCATTGAGATTTATATATTAAGGTTATCAGGAAAGTCATGACGTAGTTTTCTCTGCAGATATCCATCATGACTTTCCCAATGACCCAATAAGACATGGACATTTAGAGGGCCCGGAAAATTTGATAGAAATGAAAACTATAAGCTGTCTGATCAGAAGTCTTAACGTAGCTAGCCTATTTTTCTTGTACAAATTTTTAATACTCTTTGTCTATAAAGTAGCTTTGCTGTAATAGTCCCAAAGTGTCTTTCAAGACTGACATGTTTGTGTGAATTTTCACAGGAAAAGTCTATCCTCACTGAAAGTTAGAGTTAAGTGGTCAAGATTAAAAAATATATTTTATTTTTATATCCTTCCGCTTCAAGGGAAGTTCAAGTGAAAATGAAATCATGTGGATGGAGTGCTTTAAAATCAAAACATTTCACATATTCTTATGTGAAGAAAAGATGTATAACATGAAGGATATTCTTACTGAAAGTAATGATTTTCATTTTGTTTGAATAACTAAACATAACCTTATTGCTTTTCTTCTTTTTCAAAAAACTACTGAACAGAGAAGAAAATCACGTTATTCAGACCTTGACTTTGAGGTAAGTTTCTACAAGTTATTTTATAATTTTAATTATTTAAATTCAAAATTTATACATAATTACTTAAGCATTCTATTTTAGACAGTTATGTAGGAACACTGCTAGTTTAATTAAGTGAAATATTTTTCATTAAAATCAACCTTCTATAGAGCAAGGGTTCCCCAACCACCAGGCCATAGTCCAGTATTGGTCTGTGGCCTGTTAGGAACCAGGCCGTATAACAGGAGCTGAACGGCAGGTGAGAGAGTGAAACTTCATCCATATTTACAGCCTCTCCCCATCAATCACGTTACTGTCTGAGCTCCGCCTCCTGTCACATCAGCTGTAGCATTAGAGCCCCCAGATGGCAGTGTCTAGTTGCAGGAAAACAAACTGATTGTACATTATGGTGAATTGTATAATTATTTTGTTATATATTATAATGTAATAATAATAGAAATAAAGTACAGAATAAATGTAATGCTCTTGAATCACCCCCCAAATCATTTACTCCCCACCTCCCGCCCCTCACCTTTGTTCATGGAAACATTGTCTTTCATGAAATCAGTCTCTGGGACCAGAAGGGTTGGGAACTACTGGTATAGGTGGTTATAGACATAAATTTTAAAGGTTTAATTTTTAAGTGTGTGCTGAGATTTTTGTGGACAAACATAGGATCTATTCTATAAAGGCTAAAGAAAGTGGGCAATTTATGGTAGGAGCTAAACTTGGTTAGTTCAGTTTCTTGAGAAGTGAACATGTCAATTTTCTATCTTCATAAAAATTTTTTTTCTTCTTTTTACTTCAGTGACTTCCTGAAGAGATTCTTTGAGGATGCTTAAGTTGGTTGGCTAGACTTCCTCAGGAATTTGCTTACTTTGTGTTCCAATTCCTACTATTTATGTTCTTGTGGTACATTCAGATAGATTCTCTTTGCCAATAGCCAGTGTCTATTTAGCATGCTCCTGTGTTTAATAAATGCCTTTTCAAAGATATAAACAAGATGAAGATTTTTATTTTTTCAATTAATATTGAATTAATATTGATGCTGTAATATCAATGCTGGAAATTACTGAAATCATACCATTTGTGCAGCTTATGCTAAGCACAAAATTAATGACATTTAAGCATCACATAAAATGCACTTATGCATCTTGATAATTGGATATGATTCATAGCCTGCTGACATAATTGAATATAATACATTATAAATTTCTCCAGTATATTAGCACCCTTGAGATGCATACATAGAACTTAATGCTCTGAGCTGCTCTTCCTAACTTTACATATACCTACTGGAACATAAAATTCCTACTTCAGTCATTTGTTTACATGGGTGAATATTGTACCTCTCCAATATGTATATTGATGAAACTTATTTGTTTTCCTATACTGCAATGGTCAGCTGTGTTTTTATGATCCAAGAATTATATTTTTTAAGTACTATTTCAGATTACAAGGTACAAAGTAATGATAAAGACTCTGAACTTGGGCTAACTGGTGGTGTGGTGTTTGGGGTAGTTGTATCCCACATGGCCAACTGCACAGTTCATGTCTTGGCATGGGGTGAAATACACAACAGACATGTGTGTTTGTGTATATGTCCAAAATCCTAAAAGGAGAAAAGGAGAAAGGATTGACCATGACTGTACCCTAGGGGAATGCCATCTCACTTTCCTTCTCTCTGTCTCTTTCCTGCTAATGCATGTGCCCTCTCACAAATTAAAAGAAAAAATAAAAAAACTGACCTCAATGATTAAGTAGCAAATTTAATACTGATGAACCAATGACACTCTGTTATAGCAACCTAGTGTGGAATACACATTTTATTGCACTTTAAGCTTTTAGAATAAAAATATCAAGACTATAAATTCAAATAGAAAATATTCAGTAATCTTCACCTTTAAAGAGAAGATATTTTAGGGTTTTTTTCCTATTAATTCTTCAGGCAACCAAAAATAGAGCACCATACCGTATGTATTTTTTTCATCTTAAAAGCAGTAAGTTGTTATGTTAGTACAAAGGAAAGGAGGCAGAAATTAACGTACTAGGCATCAGTAGCAAAATATAGTAAAAATCTAGCTCTAAAATTAAGCCTCAGCACAACAAACAAAAGTTATATAATCACAAGGGCTGAAAGGAAATCTAATCATACTGTGTCATTTGGAGCATTAGAAAACCCAGTCTTTTTTCATCTGTTCTCTATGGCAACTGGTAGCATATTCCTTACTCTGATACTTCCCTCCATGCTTAGTATTCCACACTTAAAAACGCAGTATTAACAAAACATTTGTTGATAAATGAGAGAAGTTACAACTTGAGAACCCTGAACATTTTCTTTAGCTCTTTAATTGCTATAATTAGTGCATGATTACTATAGGTGTCAATATTTAGGGAAAAAAAATTCAAGACTACTTTTTCTTTACAAACAGTTTAGTGCGAGTCCGCATAGTATCTTGTGCAATTGCAGAGGTCTCATGGATTGTGTTCAGAAAAGTTGCCGGGTATAAATGCTGGTGGATTTTAATATTTGTATTTTGTGGGTGGCCCTGGAGAAGATCTCAGCTGCCGTCCTTTTAATTCTGGCTGAATTAATGTATGTCAAATTTCCTGACACCCCTCTTCTCCTTCAAGCTTTACCCAGTAGCAAGTTTCACCACTAACAGACTGCCTCCTGGACTCCTGCAAGCATCTTCCCTTCAGTCTTTAAGTCTAACATACTCCCCAGAGTCTATACATTGATACTCTTCTGTCAACTCAAATATCCATAAAACTCAGTGGCTACTTATATTATTCCCAGGGAAAAACTCTTTCGAGTAGTCAGAATCCAGGACAGCATCACATTCCTGGAACAAAGAGAAGGGTTGACTGGCTATGAAATGGTAAAACGCTGAGTCCTGCTTTCTAGAAAGTATATCGAAAATATTGTAATGATGTTTCTGTGTTCTGCGACCCAATGTCTTATTGAATATTTGTATTCTCACCTTTAAACAAAGCTCGTAGTACATAGCAAGCATTCAGTAAACGTTCTCTGAACAAATAATGAACAACTGAATTATTTTTCAATTCAATTTATGGGAACAAAAAAATTATTGAGCACAGTGCCCGAGTTAAGGCAGAGACTAGTATTGAAAATGGACAGTAATGGAGGTGACACTTCAAAGACAGCCACATTGGATTTCAAAGATATCCACATCAGATGTAATTTAAGGTGATAGAAAGGACAGATAGAATGTCAAGGAAGAGGAAAATGCCTAGAGCTTGGCTACCGTGTGACATGCGCAAGTTGGAAGAAGTAAGTCAAATTCATTTAAGTAAGGGTCTAGGGGCACCAGCAGTTGGCGTAATGGCCATGTTTTGTTAATGGCTACATCGCTGGACTCCCATGTGGTTGACTGTGGTTCGAGTTCTGGACCTGGTGGCTTAAACTCACACCAGGTGCGTGTGTGCGCATGCCCACAATCCCAAGAGGAGAATGGAGAAGGGATTGTGACATGTCCATCCCCCCTGGGGAGTGATTTTTCTCTTTCTTTCTCTTTTTGGCGAGTGCACACACTCTATAGCAAAAACCTATCCAAAAAAAGAAAAGAAAAAGAAAAATAGCAGGGGTCTAGGGAAGAATGGAGAGGGAAGGTAATGTAGAAACTAAGTCTGATGGACCAGGATAAGGGGTTCTTGCCTAATTTGCTTCTAAAAGTTGCTAAGACTTCTCTATAGTATTTCTTTGATTTATTTTATTCAGTGAGGAATGATTTACTATGATCTGAGCTTCAGAAAAATGATTATGCCAGTAATAGGCAGAATAGATTGTAGTAGGGTGAAAGAGAAAGTTCAAATAAAATTACAAGTGGATAGTCTGAGAAAGAAGTAATGATGGTCCATTTGTGGAAGAACAGAAAGCATTGAAGGGACACTGCAAAGGCCGAATCTGTGGACGGGTGACGAAGCATAGAAAAGATGACTCTGCAGTTCTGGGTCTGAGTTTCGAGGTGTACCAGTAACCAAACCAGGGATGCAGAGACATCTAAATTAGGATGAGTTTCATTTTACTTTGAGAGTAAAACCTAATACAATGTTAAACCAAAAATATTAGAGAGATCATGAGTTGTTTTGTTTTGGATTTTTACCATAGAGTGTGTGCCTTCACCAGGGAGAGACAGAAAGAGAGAAGGAGAGTGAGAAATCACCCCCAGGAGGAGTAGCCAGGCCCAATCCCTCCTCCTTCATTCTCCTCTTGGGATTTTGGGTATGCACACACATGCACCTGGTGTGTTTTTCAAGTCATGGGGTCCAGGTCTCAAGCCATGGAGTTAGCCATGTGAAATCCAGCTCCTTAACCACCATGCCACCTGCAGGCCCAACAGAGTGTTTTAACTGTCTTTGATTGAAATTTGGCTAAAGGAAATTCTAGGAATGCAATTATGGACATCCATTCTGAAAGTGTGATAGATAATAATATCAACTACATTTTTAAAAATAGATGAAGAAGTATTTATCTTTTGTCTCCTCTTTATAAAAACAGAGATAAATCTTGTCACATTCTCCCATGAGAATCAGTAGCCTTTTAAAAATAGTTTAGGATATTTCTCTGAAGTTCCTGATGAGACCCATGTTCATTAAATCCATGCTTCTCAAACCAGAGGGCAGTGACAGTGGGCAGAGGGCAAAGGGAGACAGATACAGGATACTAATGGCCCGTCTTCACAGGGCCTTGATTTTCACTGGGAGATTTAGATGAACATAGTCAAGTAAGATAACATATTACTTTACATTAATTTTCTTTCACTATAAACAAAGCTAAACTCTTAGAGGGTAAAATTTATATTAATTCTTAATTGTAAGCATAAGATTTCAAAGAACTGTCTTCCTCGTAATAAGCTCCTTCCTGTTTTTTCCTCAATCCCTGGCAGTAATTGTACTCGGTAAGGCAATAAAGGCATTTTTAAAGGAAAAGTTTGAGCAAGTTGGTACTATCTTTCATACTACTAGATTTAAACTGTTGCAAAACTAGATATTTTTAGCCAAGTATACTCTTGATTAGCAGTAACAAAATTAAAAATATAAAACTCATTTTTTTTTTCAGATCTTTGTTTAACTTTTTAAGACCTTGGGTACAAATTTATTTAAATAGAAATGTATTTGAAACCTGGCTACTACGGTGTCCTGGAGCTACAGGCTCCATCTTGTAGACACACTGGGTCTCTGGCTAGGGAAAGGTACATGATGTATTCCCTTTTCACAATACAGCTTTAAGAATTAAGTTAATTTCTGAGTTGTGCATGGCTTCCTTACCGTGTGTTTAGACATTCACTTAGGACTCTGGAGAGAGGGCTCATAATGCAAAGAGGTAAAGAAAAATAACCACAGGTTTATCCTAATAGATAACGGACAATGTAGATGTTTAAAATTCTAAGGTTGTCAAAAGTAATTGAAGCAAACTGATTCCTAATTCCTATCAGGATAAGATTTCTAGACCCCATGTAAGCTTTCAAGCCCCATTCAGGTTTAAAGTGAGGAGATGCTCCAACTGTCTCTAACAATTTCTCTCAGCTGCCAAGAGTCCCGAAACAGTACTCTTTATCTATCATTCAGACTTAACCCCCAACTTTATGTTTCGCACTTCTGAATTTAAAAGTGGAAAACTCTAACCAGTTTTCTCCAAGCCCACTAACAGGCCCTGTATAAACTACTTGAATGTGAAATAAGGGAACACAATAGAATCAGAAGAGGGAAGCAGGGCTCCTGTCCCACACCATTGAAATGAGCCCTCTTTCCACAGAGAGCTCTTTCATAGCAGGAGCGAAGACAGCGTTTATAATGGCCTTCCATGCTGCAGGTGCCTTCCCTGGACTATATACCTGTGCTACCTCGTTCATTTAGTTTATTCAATACGCACTTATTGAGCATCTGCTGAATGCCAGACACTTTACTCAGGTGTCAGAAATACAAAGATGAACACAGAGATGAAGCCTGTAGGTGATCAGAGACAAGACATGAGGATAAACCCTTAAAAAGAAAATTGCAGTTCTGTGGGATAGTTGCAGGGTAATCAATCCACATAGAGTTTATGGGCCCACTACAAAGGGTACCTAGTGCGTCCTGGATTGTTCAGTCCCACCTTCCTTCTGTACAGAGCATCATCACAAACCAGCATAGTCGGAAGGAGGATACTGAATCTACAAGCTTCATCTAATGTCTCTGCACTCAGAGAGAACTGACTTAGTATTCAGAAAGAATTTCAAGTTCTTCCACCACTTGCTTGAGCTTGAGAAACTCACTTTGCTTCCTTAAGTTTCAGTTTCTTAATCAGTAAAGTGGAGATAATGGCTCCTACCTCCCAGGGTTATTGTAAGAACCAAGAAAGAGTATAATGACTGCCATTTGTTAAGTGGCTCTTATCTGTGTAGTCCTGTGATAAGTGCTTTATATACTTTTAAAAATCTTCAAAATAACCCTGCAAGGTAAGTCTGATTACTAAGACGTGGGCTAAAGGGAGATTGGATTTCATGCTTCAGGCCACACAACTTGAAAGCAATGGAACAGACATCTAAACATAAGTTTGTGCGGATCCTGAGCTCTGGAACTTGGCATGTGCCTGCTATTTCAAGGGGCTAGGAGAGTTCCTGGCATGTAGTAGGTGCTTAAGGCACACAGATTACTTTTGGTCCTGATTTTTCACAAATACTTGATCTATCATTAATGTGCTTTATAACCTGCTACTTTTTTTCGAATATCAACAAAGAGTTGTAATGACTGCCTTTCTTGAGTTAAAAAGTATAAAGTGAAAGAAAAGTCCTGTAAAATAAGTTACTTAGAAGAGCCCATTTCTGTACAGTTGGGCTGTTGGTCCTCTGGGCATGGCAGTTCATACACAGCTTCAAAAAAATTTTGAGTGATGTAAGTCTGAATAGAAATCATACACACATCTTTATTACAAACAATGCCTACAATATATGACAGGCATTGTAACTAAAAGAACCTGAATTCCATAGGTACTGCCCATCAGAATTTATCTTCATTTATTTAAACAGAAAATACACATGTTAGAGTTTTATCGTTACAGAGTTTTAGAAAACTGAGTTGTAAACTGATTTTTTTTTTTTTTTGGAGAGGTTTTCGCTGTAGGGCGCATGCGCTTGCCAGACAGACAGAGAGAGACATAGAGACAGAAAGTGAGAAATCACCCCCCAGGGGGGATGGCCACGCCACAATCCCTTCTCCTCCATTCTCCTCTCGGGATCTTGGGTACGCATGCACACACGCCTGGCGTGAGTTTTAAGCCACCAGGTCCGGGATGCGAACTGCAGTCGACTACGTGGGAGTCCAGCGACATAGCCACTACGCTAACTGCTGGTTCCCTAAACTGATTTTTTCACAGAAGTCAATTTCTTTAGGAAGCAGTATGCTTAAGTCACAAAAGGAAAAAAAAAAAAAAAAAACGGTTAACAGATAAACCCTAAGGTCAGTAATGATCCAAAAATAGCTATTGAAATGGACCAGTAAGATTTATAAGCATGGGGCCAGCAGGTGGCATGGTGGTTAAGAGCACTGGACTCACACATGGCCAACTGCGGTTCGAGTCCTGGACCTGGAGTCTTTCTCTCTCTCTCTCTCATTCTTGCTCTCACTCTCTCTCTTACTCTCACTCTGATCAAATTTAAATAAATAAATAAACTTTAAAATATTTTTAAAAAAAGATTCATAAGCATGGAAACTTCTGATTAGGTAGTTAAGAATATCAAAGGTATGAATGTTGCAAATAAATAAGGGAAAGTCCTTAGTATTTTTGAAAACTAAAACCACGGCTGAGTCTTTATGGCTGTGTTAGATACTCTACAATGTTCACTGTGAAGCTGACATTGTTAGCAATAGGGCCTCCCTCATTGTAAAGGTGAAAGGTGTATGAACAAGATGGCATCAAACTGAGCCCATGGCAGAGATGTGAGCTGTCAACAGCAGCTCTCCTGTACTTTGGCTATAGTGATTTCTGGCCATGCCAAGGTAGCATTTTCAAATTAGAATGATTATCTGGCATGAGGATGTATTTGCAATTAATATGTCTAAAAGAGAAGAGCCCTGTATTTCAGCATCCAAATTTTTCTTTTGCTTTCATATTCATTTGAGGGTTTTTGAGCTTAATTTTCAGAATTGCTTTCATGAAGCAACAGTGGTTTTATTACATTGGTAACCATCATAACTTTATATTTTTTGGTATATTTTTAGTATGTTTTAACAAATCATGCCCTCAAAATACAATTCATCCAACTTAGAATAGGTCCTGTCCTTCAATCACAATATGATCATAAAATCTCCAATTAGTTAATGTCTCTTCTTTATCATGAGATGTATTTGACACTTGGTTTGCTTCTTAAACATGCTTTGTCTAATAGAGGTCTAATAGAGGTATTTAGCTGCAAGAACATGAAGTGACCTTGACTAACAAACAAGAGAACTTTGTAGGAGTGATCTAAAATAGTTCACCTCTTAGCCAGGGTAACAGTGGGGACCTTGACTGACATTTTTAGCAACATAGGAAAGTATAGGTCCCTAAAGCAAAGTCAGGGTCCTCTTGTAAAATTGAGACTACACAAAATAATCGTATCTTCATCTCAGTTAGAGTGTTGTGCCTCTCGTATCAATTATCTTAGAAGAAAATGAATTTCTCGTCTATGGTAAAGAAAGATTTCATTAAGGAGAGGAGATTCAGGCACCAGATTGAAAATTGAACTAGAAATCCTCTGAATTCTAGAACGTGTAGGATGTAATATTAATGTAACAACTAATTTTAGAATTTTCAATTTAAATACGAATATATAAAAATGTAGGGACGGCCTCCCTTGGATTTAGTTTAGCAGATTCCCCTATCATTTGTTCTCACAGCAGCACCAAATGTTTTCTTTATCTCAGCTGTAACTTTACATTTATTTGGATTGTTATTCAATGAATGTCTGTGTCCACCATCAGACTTCAAACCACCAGCAGCCAGCTACTCAAGCTGATTTTGTTAACCATTGTCACCCCAGCATCTAGCGCAATAGGTACTACTCATGTGTATACATTAAATGACATAGTGAAATATCCCCAGGGAAATGCCAGTAACGTAATGCCACTCCTAGTCCATCACAGAAGAAAATAGCTCTGTAGTATATTATTATGACAAGCCCTATTTGTAAGTTACAGACAGAGCCAGTGGTAAGTTGTTGTGCTAAAGTGTTCCTTGTGTCATAACTCCATATTTTAATCAATATCTTAGTACCTGGTACTACACGGAGCCTTTGTCTCTTCAAGGACAGAATGCACCACATTATGTTTGCCAGCAAAGTGGTCTCGAAATCCATCTATTGAGTTACTTATGCAAATCCTCCCTCTCATAAATCTTCATCAGTCATCACTAGTCAAATTATGTTTGCCTGTTGTTTCTCTGTAAATCCTGCAAATCCATTTCATGTTCTCTCCCCAAAACTGATGGGAAGTTAATCGCTCTACAGTTGCTTGCTGTGTTTCATGCTCCCATCATGAGTAATGTTGCCATGTTCTTGATCTCAACCTCCTGACTCTTCAACAGCCAACTCCCAGAACTAAGAGGAGCAAAGATGGAAATCAGTTACTGCAAGACTTAAAGTGGCAGATTCTCTCACATAAAAGTAAGCTAGTGAAAATAGAAGAAATTGGCTAAACAATGTGGTGCCGAAATACATATTCATTAAATAGAAGAATTTAAAGTTTGCATAGGAGAGAATGGGCTTTTTAAAATATGTTAAGGATTCAATTTGCATTTCTTTTTTGCTCTTTTTTTTCCCCCTCAAGGAAGTAAAATGTTCTCTACAAGTATCTTTTTATAAGAAAATTACGCTTTACAGATTTTCTCTCAAAGATATATTTCTTCCTGAAACAAATCATAACTTCCAAAAAAATTTTTGGTAATTAAAAAAATGGACCAAATGTCCAAAATATAGCTTAGGCATGGTTCTAATATTTCTCTACAAACCACAGAAGCAAATGATGAGTTACCAAGCATATGCTTAAAAATACTGTAAAATTTCTCCCTCTCTCTCTCTCTGTCTCTCTCTCTCTCTGTGTCTCTCTCTCACACACACACGCACGCATTGGCATAATGTTACAGAACTAATCCGCAAAGTAATCAACTCTAACTTCTAAAAATCAAAACAAGGAAGACATTTTCTCCTTTAAAATGGCACTTACACATACAGGGAGCTTACTGTCTAAGTCTTTGTTACTGCTCTTCTAAGCATTCTGTGATAAAGAAAGATTTAGCCCATCGTGCTTACCCCAGAGTCATTTTTATTTATGACCCCATTTGTTGCATTATGGTGAAGTTGGGAGAAAAGGATATAACTGGGGATGAAGAATGTTAATATATTTATATCTGTGATTTTAGGAGCTCATCAGCCACACATTTTATGCTCTGAACCGTAATTGTTAAGCTAAACAATGTGGTGCCGAAATACATATTCATTAAATAGAAGAATTTAAAGTTTGCATAGGAGAGAATGGGCTTTTTAAAATATGTTAAGGATTCAATTTGCATTTCTTTTTTGCTCTTTTTTTCCCCCTCAAGGAAGTAAAATGTTCTCTACAAGTATCTTTTTATAAGAAAATTACGCTTTACAGATTTTCTCTCAAAGATATATTTCTTCCTGAAACAAATCATAACTTCCAAAAAAATTTTTGGTAATTAAAAAAATGGACCAAATGTCCAAAATATAGCTTAGGCATGGTTCTAATATTTCTCTACAAACCACAGAAGCAAATGATGAGTTACCAAGCATATGCTTAAAAATACTGTAAAATTTCTCCCTCTCTCTCTCTCTGTCTCTCTCTCTCTCTGTGTCTCTCTCTCACACACACACGCACGCATTGGCATAATGTTACAGAACTAATCCGCAAAGTAATCAACTCTAACTTCTAAAAATCAAAACAAGGAAGACATTTTCTCCTTTAAAATGGCACTTACACATACAGGGAGCTTACTGTCTAAGTCTTTGTTACTGCTCTTCTAAGCATTCTGTGATAAAGAGAGATTTAGCCCATCGTGCTTACCCCAGAGTCATTTTTATTTATGACCCCATTTGTTGCATTATGGTGAAGTTGGGAGAAAAGGATATAACTGGGGATGAAGAATGTTAATATATTTATATCTGTGATTTTAGGAGCTCATCAGCCACACATTTTATGCTCTGAACCGTAATTGTTAAGATTCTGCATAATTCTAAATACATATACGAAACCTGTGGGTCAAATCTTCCTTCAGTGGCATTCAATCATTATTCACGTAGAAAGCACAAGTTTTAGCTCCTGCATATATTTCAGACATTTTAGTGTTGAGAGTCAGCCTTAATGGCAAGGCCTGGGATTTCGTTCCCCCTTTAGTGCAGCCAACTAGGATTTTAGTGTTTATAGAAATAAAACGTAAAAAAGTAATATTTCCCATGATGAGCATCAAGGACTTGGGTACTTTACAAGTCCAAAATTTTCAACATCTTTAAATATGGTAACGATTTTTATAAAACATGCTAACAATTTTTATAAAACAGCTTTAACTTTTGAACGATGAAAATCTTACAGAAGAACGACTGCTCCATTTTTAATGTAACTACAAGAAAAAAAAATGATTTTTATATAATTTAGTAAGGGAAATAAAAAGCCAATTCTTCAGATTCAAAAAACACTGAGGGGCCAGCTGGTGGCATAGTGGTTAAGATGTTGGACTCCCATGTGGCCGACTGTGGTTTGAGTCCCAGACCTAGAGGCTTGAAGCTCTTACCAGGCATGTGTGCATACATGCCCCAAATCCCAAGCAGAGAATGGAGGAGAAGGAATTGCAGCATGATCCTGCACCTGGGGGATGATTTCTTCCTTTCTCTGTGTGTGTCTCTTTGGCAAATGCACACACTCTATAGCAAAAATTTCTCTCCCTCAAAAAAAAAGCACCAAATATGAGAATATAAGACCAGGATTTGGTGTGACTCATTTGGATTTGTGGCATCTTTTGAGACCTCCTGATTCTTGTCAAACTTGATTTTCTTTACTAGTAAAGTGAAAATAATACATTAAAAAAAAAAACATACAGACCAGATTATGAACTAGAGCCAACTTGTTCTCTTTTGCAGAAGGTCATGCATACAAGGAAGAGGCATATGGAATTGTTTCAGGAACTAAATCAGAAATTTCAAACTTTGGACAGATTTCGGGATATACCAAATACAAGCAGTATGGTGAGTATGCTTCTCCTCACCGGTGCCTGTGCCTTACTAAATGATTCGGCGTGCCAGGTTTCATCCCTGCTCTCCAGGAGTCCTTAATCGCCTCGGGAACACAACACCATCATACATAAAAAAATAATTCTCTGAATTGTACTTCGGCAAAGCTCCTGAAGAACAAATTAGGAGTGACAATATCTCGAAGCATTTTATTCGTATTTTAAATCTCTTCATTTATATGCTTTAATTAGATCGAATCAGTTGTATATCAAAAGTATGTTGGCTTCACCTGGTTATTTTATTACCAGAGTTAAAATTTACATATCCAGATAGTTGGCCAAAATTGTCCATTTTTATCTGAATGCCTGACATTTTAGGCCATACAATGCAATTATTTTATATGTATGAAGTTGTTACCTGAAATCAGAGTGCTAAGTTTTTATCTCCAGAAGGGTCGCTTGTATAGTGGTAAGAGTTTGGGTACTTACATTGACACTGTGGACTCTGGTTATAGACTGTAGCCATTCTCTTCTCATTCATTTATATCACTGCAATCTTAGTATAGGATTTCATCGCATCAAACAACTCTGTGCAGTTACTGTGTGCGGGGCAGAGTCATCAATTCATGGAAGTCTACACAATGATTTGTAGGAGCACCAGGCAAGGATTGTAGACATCGACTGAGGGCTCTCTGATACTGAGCAAGTCACCCAACTCAGGTTTCTAATTCTCAATTTTCTCCTCCTAAATGGAGCATAGAAAGCAGTAATTAATGTATGCTTCCTTTGATCTTCACATTTTCTAGAGCAGTCGGGAACTTCACAGGTTAGGAAACAGGGATCAGCTACATGAGGTAGGGCTGAGACTGCCGTCTGACATGCTGCTTCTCCTTCGCTTCACAACTGATGCTATTCCTTTGCCTCACACTCTGCAGCCCTTGGACGGTCCCCCTTTCCTTCCAGACATCAATATACACGTTGCTCTAAAGCACCCGGTGTTTGATCACCTTCTCAATCTGATTCTTTTCATATGTATTTTATGAATCTTAACCTTGGCTTCCCAGTTAGCAATGTTAGCTTATGAAGAACAAGAATTCATGTATCTTTTTTTTCTTTTTAATTCCTCTCAGTCTCATACAAAGCTGGTCATATTAAGTTATCAGTAAATGGCTAGTACTGACTAATTGGATGACTAATAGTTCAACCTGTGTTCGTTAAATGAAGGTTGTAAGAAATATCATACACCTTAACTGTTAATTGGTCTCTGAAAAGTTCATATATATATACATATACATATTTTCCTCCTTAAAGCAGGA
>NW_006160160.1:2098178-2120853 GCF_000334495.1 Tupaia belangeri chinensis
ATGATGTAATATTTGTTATCCCCAGCACAATACTAGGCATAGAGAAGACACTTCATTCATAATTAGTGGTTCTGTCTCATCTATTCCTTCTAATATTAAGCCATCAATTTTTAGCTAGCAGGCAAATGAGAATTACACCATTGAGATTAGACCTAAACACATTAGCTACTCATTTGGGAATATTGAAAGCTAACATAAAAATAAATGGAAGAAACTTCATTTGTTTAAAAAAAAAGAAAGAGGGTTATGTTTACAAATCTGAAAGGCTTATGCAACAGTTACAGCTGGCTGACGGCTATAATATGATTGTAATTTCCTCTTGTTGTATGGTCTGGGTATTAAATCATTAATGGCAAAATATCTGAATCTCGGTTTCCTGACAACCAAAATAGTCTTCTAATTACACCACATTTTGCAGTAGCATATTTTTTTCAAGGAGAGATTTATAAATATTTACCATTTGGGTGGTTAGGAGTGGGGAGGATAGAGCTGTTGTAGCTGCTTGACTATCATCCTAAATATCTGGTAATAGATTAAAAATAATAGAGTTTCTTATTCAGTTTTGATTAATAGTGAATATGTGAGTTCATTATCTTTCATTCAGTCACATAATTCATAGTGGCACATCGCTAATGAATAATTGCATAATTGGGTGGAGAAAGACATTTTTTAAAAATCTAGAAATGTTTTTCTTTTGTCTCTCCCCCTTGAGTTACTAACTCACAACACCTGCCTAGCACCATAAATGATGGTAATTATGTAGAGTAATAGAATTTGGGGAATCAAAAGGAAACCAAAAGGCCATTTAGTCTATTTTTCTGCTTCCAGGCAGGAAGACATTTAAATCATGCTACAAAAGAAAAGGCACTGTATAATGAGAGCCAGAGAAGAAACCCTTTTACTTTGAGTGGTCTCTCAGACCTTTCACAGTCAAGATCTTTTCCCCACCCCAAAACGTTCCTCCAAATTCCTGTTCTTTTAGAATAAATGTACTCTCATTTGCTTTCTCCCAAAATATTGGTAGATTGGAAAAGACATGAAAGAAATAAAAGGAAGGAAGAAGGAAGGGAAGGAATAAAGGAGAAACCGAGGGAGGGAGGGAGGGAGAGAGAGGAGGGGCCAATTCAAATGAAAGCTGCCTCACTCCCACAGGCCCATGAACTATAGGTAATGCTCAGACAGCGCTGCTATGTTCAGGGTGGCTCTAAATTCTCATAGTCACTTAACATTTTATTTCTATTGACACAGCTTAAGACCGGATTAGCATTTTTGGAAGCTTGATGCATGTTGGCTTATATTGAGTTTATAATTATCAGGTCTTTAACACACATGCTTCAGGTTAACTGTGTCTCCTCCCCTCTGTACTTGAGCTTACAACATAAAGAAACAAGAACAGCTGAGTAAATTCAAAAACTTACATTAACTCTGATCGAATTTTGTATCCTAAGATACATTCCTCTGTTGAAACCTTTTCTGGTCCGTGCAGCTCTAACTGCCAAATACAGTCATCACATTGGGATGTTCCCCAGTTTCTCAATCTCTTAGAGAATTGGAAATGTTACACTTGTCCCTCTGATGGTCTGGAGTCTCCCCTCTTGTTGCATCCAACAAAGAGAAGATGAGTAGGTCATGAGTGCTGTTGCTGACCACCAGCATATCCCACAACTCCCTGCAGAGTCTGCTCCCACCTAGACTGCTGGGTGCAATAGTTCTTCACCACTAGAGAAGCAATGACCTGAGGCATTTATAAACAATGGTGAGAACCATTATTTAGCTGAGAACCTTGGGATACTAAAGGAGGTGAATGAGAAAAACAAGCTTTTGAATGGACTTCTTACCATTAATGGCTCTCTAGAAATTCATTAGGTCACATATTTAGAGTACTCTTTGAAACTAGACTATAGCTATAGAATACACACACACACACACACACACACACACATTCTGACAAAGCCTAAAATTGGCTATTTTAGTCCTTGTATCATGGTGCTTGATTCTGTTAAAATAAAAAGGAAATTAAACTTGTTCCAAACATAACAGAGCCTCCATTTTCCAAGTAAATAAATGAATACTTTACATATCTTGAGTCCTTTGGGTTGAACAAATTAGACTTCCAGAAAAAATGAGGATTCCCGGAAAGTTCTTTTGATTTAGCAGAATTGTTTCTTTCTCGTCCTTCCTTCCTTCCTTCTTTCCTTCCTTCCTTCTTTCTTCTTTCTTGCCACAGTGTGCATGCACTCACCAGAGAATGAGAGAAAGAGAAAGCATCCCACAGC
Organism: Tupaia belangeri chinensis; assembly: GCF_000334495.1. Taxonomy (NCBI): domain Eukaryota; kingdom Metazoa; phylum Chordata; class Mammalia; order Scandentia; family Tupaiidae; genus Tupaia; species Tupaia belangeri. The sequence goes on from NW_006160160.1 coordinate 2,100,455, forward strand.
AGGTCCCAGCATTGCTACGGTCCCTTTTCCACTATGTCTCTAGCCCGTCAGGATTTCAGGCATGTGGGCATGCATGCCCACATGCCCAATGTGTTTTCCAAGTTACTAGGGCCAAGACTTGAACCAAGATCGACCATATGGGATCTAGCTTCTAACGTGCAGTGTTCAACCATCGTGCCATGCGACTAACGCAACCCAACTCATCAGAATTCATACTAACAAAACTTTCAGCTAATGACTGATGATTCACGTCATCACAGTGCTCTCAAATGTGCAACGATTCCCTACTGCCTAGAAAATAAACTCCAAAGTGAGTAGTCCGGCATTCGAACTTATGATCTGACTTCCAGTTCACCTTCTGCCTGTTTTTTTCCCTGCTATTATTTTCATGTCAACTAAAACAAATTGGTCACGATAATGGTTTTCCCATACCCACACTCTCTGTATTTTTAATTTCCTAGAATGCCTGTCCAGCCACCAAATCTCCAAGCATACACGTGTCTTGTGGCCAAGCCATCCTTCTGTGCCAGTCCTACTATTGCTTTTCTCAGAAAAGTTTATGTGCTTCCCATGAAATGAAGCTATTTCTCCACCCTCCTCTAAATTCCTGTGGCACTTTTTCTGGATAAAAGACAAAGATATAAATATGTCTTTTATACCCCCAGTTCCAGTTTATAATTAACATGATTAGCATATAATAAGCGTTGATTAAATTCTTAGGCATTATTTATTCTAGGATCCCCCACTTTTTTTAAAATTTTTGCAACACCACAAGGTAGTTATCGATTCACACATTCTGCCAGCTCCTTCAGCCCACAGTATGAAGCTTATCTCTGTTTTGAAGATATTCATCTTGAGGGTCAGACAAGGTTCAGAGAAATTGAGTGGCTCAGATTCATGACGTTCATATAAAGTAGGGGAACTGGGATTTGTACCTGCATATATCACCTTTAAATCTTGAGTTCTTTAGCGGACCATGATGCTCTCCCATATTTGATTTATCACCTTATCCTCCTAGTGCCTAATTTGATGTTTGGAATAGAGCAGCCGAAAAATAAATATTAGTTGAAGAGAGGTAAGGAAAGAGAAAGGGAAGTTGGGAGGGCTGGGGGAAGAAAAATTAAAAGACTAGTTCATGAGACTTTCGGATATTAGACTAAAACAGACTTGTCATCTGCACACACGTTTTACTAAATCTATACTATTAGATATTTATTTTCCTTCTAGACCTTCATGAGTAAGGGTAATAAGTATTGAAAATATCTAATGTATTGAGGATTCTAGTATTTTAACTTCTGGTTATGATAAATATTTCTACAGGTTGATCTCTCTTTTCTCCATAGCTTGAGATGTTGTTGAATATACTAAGTGGAACCCAGATACTAATTCAAATACCTATTTTATGTTCCATTTTAATAATTGATTATAAATAGTTGAAAGCCATATTTTGGGAGGGAGAAAGAACTCATTCCACAACTGTAGCATTCTCACTAAAAATAACATTCCATAGTGAAAAATGAAAATAAAATTGAATCACTTAATTTATTAAACCATCTTGATAATCTTAAAGAATAGAAATCAAATGTTAATAGAAATTAAAAGGCAGTGTTTTTGAAGAGGAAAACACCTTCGAAGTTGGTTGGATTTTCTTGGGATAGAACTCAAAGTAGAAAAATTACTTAGATGTTGATTGGTGGCACAGCAATAACACACAATATTCTGTGAGACTGACCCATATGGGAAGACTCTAGATTCATGTCCAGGGACTTCCTGGACGTGTGTGTCCCAGGCACACACATGTTTATGACCCGGGGCTGGCTGAGACTGGGGGTGCATTGCAGTATCAAGATCATGTGTGTGTGCAGGGGGTGCTGTCTATCTGTTTTTGTCTCTCTTGTTCATGAAATAAACAAACAAACTTAAAAAATAATGTACATAAACAAAATGTGATTGTCTCTCACAAATCATTATTAATTTTAGTGAACTCTATTGAATTAAAACCTAGATTAGTCTATCAGTGACACCTGTTACTTGACATTTCATCTTGTAACAGTAAAGAAATTCAGTTTTAATCAATACTCTTCATAACATCGCATCTATAAAGCTACTCATTGGTTGCCTTTGTTTATTCCCCCCCCGCCAAGGAACTTTCAGTAATGATTTCCCTCTTGGTCTTTGATGATACTTTGCTTAGTCTGTCCCATCCAAACTCTTTCATGCTACAGAAATCTTTATTTAAAATAAAGCATAGAGCAAGTTCATTGCTAAATCTCAGCAAAATATCAGCCTCCTCAAGTCAAGCCTACTTTTATCTTTATTGAGCATCTGCAAGATGGCAGCTCTGAGTGAAGTCATTATTAGGCAAATCTTAAATCATAGTCAGGGTTGTGTAGTATAAAAAATAATAATGAGTAGTAGCTTGTAGACATTTTGAAACATTCTCTTGTTTTGCCAAATACATTTTCTACAACATTTTGATCTTTGAAGAGAAAAATGATTTTCATTAAATTAATGTACTTCCCAACTATACAGAAAACTGAGGAATGTACAGAATAAAATTACAAACCAAGAGCAGATAGCAGCATTTAGGTATTCTAAAAAGGATAATTTTTTGAGAAAAAAAAAACAAGTGAAGATAGTTCTCTAAATTTCTTGTTATAAATTATGACTAGTCTGGGTAACTGGCCTTATTATTAAAGAATATGACCTGGGGCCAGACAGTGGCATAGCAGTAAAACACTATGTTCTGCGAGGCTGATCCACGAGAGAAGCTTCTGGGTTCCCTGCAGCCCTCCCTGAATGTGTCAGACATGCAAATGTCCATGATCTGGAGCTGGTTGAAGCTGGGGGATGGATCACAGCAAGACCCTGCTGAGGCTGCTTCTCTCTCTCTCTGTCTCTCTGTCTCTTTCTCTCTCTCTCTAATGGAAAAACATAAATAAATAAGCTTAGGAATAGTAATGATGTACCCCATTAAATATACTCAAATGTATTTATCTCATTAAATATTTTGTCACAACACTTAAATTTTCCATATTTAATCTTAGTGTTGACTTAGCTTTCCTTTCATCTTTTTTTAAAGAATTATTTTATTTTTTATTTATTCATTCATTTATTTCTTTTTTAAAAAATTTTAACCAGAAAGGGACAGAGCAAAAAAAAGGGAAAGAGCAAGAGGGAAAGTGAGAGAGCAAGGCTCCAGGTCCAGGACTTGAACTGTGGTTGGCCATGTGGGATTCCAGCGTCTTTAACCACTACACCACCTGCCAGCCCCTCCTTTCCTCTTGAACATAGGCCCATAATGACATTTCACAAGATGCCCCAAACAGAACACCTTCTATTTTGCCTTCTAGAAGACTGTGCACTCCTCTTGATTCTTAGAAAATTGTAGGGCATCTCAAAAGAAGGTGTTCATGAGTTTGTTCAGTAGACAACTGAAATTGAAATTATTGCCTGTAGCTGGCCACAAATTCAGATCAACTCTGCATCACGTAAACTGGATTAAGGTCATAAACCTATCAAACATGTTCTCTTCCTGTACAAGCCACAATACTAGTCATCATCTAAATGACTCTTGCCCTCTCTTCTCAACAGGAAAACCCAGCACCAAACAAGAATCCATGGGACACTTTCAAAAGCCCCAGTGAATACCAACATTACACCACAATCAATGTCTTAGACACAGAGGCAAAGGATGCTTTGGAACTGAGGCCGGCGGAGTGGGAGAAGTGTCTGAATTTGCCTCTGGATGTGCAAGAGGGTGACTTTCAGACAGAAGTTTAACAAAATCAAATGAACTGAGGAGACAAACATTTATTGCACTGACACTTAAGACTTGGGAAGCCTGACATTTCTATCTGGACAGTGTGACTATCCTGTGTCAGGAGCTTCACGTGCCAAAAGTCAGTGGTGTTTTCGTATGGTAACTTCTCACTAGTCAGGCTAGTGGAGACGACCCGGTGTGCAGTTCTGACCACCCTGTGTTGTAAGTACCCGTGGAATGGATTTGTAAGGTAATCTTTATAGATAAACCTCAAGCAACGATTCATGTTGGAACCGCTTCATATGGTTTAGTTTTCAAAAAAAACTTCACCATGAAGCACAATGTATATATTTATGCAGTTTTTAAAGTTTATAACAGTCTGTTTGGCCATTACTACACTTTTTACTTTATAATATAAAAGCAAAGTTTTTGTCATTAAATGAATGTTTGTTGAGCTACATTCTTCATTGCTTTAAATGCAATAAAGTAATAATCTCACTTTTATATGAATAATATATTTCACATCTTTATTATTGCAGTTTTCTCTAGAAAGCTCTGAGTAGCTTTCTCTGCTGCAGCTGTGTATAAAATATTTAAAATGTTGTATGGTGTAAATAAACTTTTGTCTACATATCAGCTTTTTAGTGCATTTTATTTGGGATTTGTTGAACAGAAATTTACATATTTATAAAGTTTTTTTTTTTCAATACAGATACTGAAAATGTATTCACGGTTTTAATAGCATACCGTTATTACTCCTTTGAGGCTAATGGTTTCTCAAATGTAATAATAGGTCTGAATAGTGCTTCTGTATTTTCTACTCAGAAACCCTTTGAAACAATGTACCATGTAAATGGGGCTTGTCAGAGATCTGCTGCCATCACCCTCTTACATAAATATGTTTTTTTCTATCTCGTGGCCAAAAGGAAACTAGTAGAAAACAGTAAGTTATCATAAGGAAAATTACACAGGGAAAATGTTCATTTTAAATAATGAAGTTCGATGCATGGATCACAACAAAAACTACTCATTCTACAGTCTGCATAGCATACAAGACAATGAACTTATTCAGGATTCAAAAATAACTTAAGTATATATTCTCTAGTGGAAGGAAAAGGGGAATGAATGCATCTGATAGAGTGATGTGACTGGTCTGAACTGGGAAGCCTAAGGCAAGCCGACTGCACACGTGATTCCCGGGGTCCTCATGCTAAAGCCACGCTGCGGATGTCCCTCGCTCCCTCAGATACACATTCAAGGAAGTGCGGGGGAAGATTCCAGCAATTTCCTGGTCCTTTCAATGACTGGAGATTGTTTTTCAAGATGAGGCAAGAGGGTGGAGGGGGCCTGGGGGCCTGAAAGTTCCTAGAATGCTTATTTAGATTAGTTTGTGGTTACAGCTGAACTGTGTGGTCTTCTGCAGCCTGTCCCAACCTCAAACAAGTTGGGTCCTACTTCTCACGACCTTGGGGACCAGGCACTCAGGCCATGAGGCAGAGACAACGGTGCTTCAAAACTCAAGTGCGCCTCTGAGCTAGAGCCTTAAGAACTACACAGCTCAGGCTGAATCCTGTCAGATATTTATAATGTTCTCAATGTTAAGATGTTAAAAGTATATTTTTAATCAGATTTTAAAAATAAAAGTGACATCATTATGCAAAAAAAGAATATAACATAATCTAGGACTGATTTTTCAATAAAATAAATTTCATGCTGTTTATAATGTAATTGTATAGTCTATTGAATTTTTAAGATGACTTTTTGGTGATATAATATTGGGTCATCAGAAAAGTCATGACACATTTCTGATGACTCAATAGTAAATCTCTCTCTCTGTCTCCATGTATTCACACACACACACACACACAAACACACACATATGAGGGGACCTCAAAAAGTTTGTGGAAAGATGGAATTATAAGGTAATATGGTTATATGGTTTTTCCACAAACCCCATATGAAGTCCCCTCATATGTACGAATGCATATGTCTATGTGTGTGTGTGTGTGTAGCTATATACATTTATATATAAATCTATAATGCTCAAATCTATCTCAGTTACCTATAGCTGAGAATTCAGACCATGTATGCAGTCACCCATACCAAATTGTAAAATATCAATGGGGAAAAAGACACTAAGTATATGTTAGAAAATATATTCAGTATTTTTTAAAAGAGTTATTTAATTTTATTATTACTATTATTATTTCAATTAGCTATAGGGCATATGCACTTACCAGAGAGAGAGAGGGAAATTGAGAACGTAAGTCACTAGGTCTAGGACTCAAACTGCAGTCGCCTCAACTACCATACCACCCACTGACCCCTGAATTCAGTATTTTTTCAAGAACATAGATACATGTAATATCTTAGACTAGTATCTAAATATTCACTATTATACAACAAAATCTTACATTTTTCTAACTTCAATTTTGCTTTAGTTGTAGTCAATATTAGCTTAATAAATGGAAGCTAGCCAGAATTCCTTGATTATTTTAGAAAAGAGGCCAAGCTGCTGTAGTGGTTGTTCTTTTTGATTGTTTATTTCAATATACAATAAAAAATGTATGTTGATAAGCAAATTAATCAAAATTTTAAGAAAGCCCTCTTCTAGTCCACTCCTTTTAAGTTTCTACTGCTCTCTATCTTTCTCAGACACATGTACACACACACATGTACACACACATGAGCATGCACACATATACATACATGTATACACACATACATGCACACTCTGCCACAGCTGAGTTATAGCAGTGACCTCAGACAAGGCACATGTCCTCCAGTCCTGGACCAGGCTCTTCCCAGCCTGTGTGCTCACAACCTGCCAGGATCTCTGTGCCGTTGGACTGGTAGTACTTTCCCCCTCTATGTCCAAAGTGTCTTGTGCTTCAAGGTACAACTCATATTTCATCTTTATGGAATTTTCAAAAATAATTTTCTGAGTTAGAAATAATTTCTCCTGTGGACTAGAGCATTGCTTCTGTACCTCTCGTGGGACTTTTAAACTCTTTTCTCTTGTTATTTATATGCATTTCTGATATCCTCTGGTGGCCTATCAGTGCCTGGAGGGCAGGATTTATGTCGGATCCATTTTGTATTTCTTAAGGGACCTACCACAGTAATGTTCACACAATAAATATTTGTTGAATTATTTGTGGACTTTATTTTAGTATTGCTTACAGTTTTTACATATCAAGTTACACACTTAAAAGTAGTTACTGAGCCCCTGTTATGTGTTTACGCCTACTTTAGGTAGTTAGGGTACTCTACAGAGTCTGTTATAAGGTATATGATATGTGTGAAACAATTAATGATATTATTTAAATATTAATATACCCTTCGTACCATGGGCTATCCGTTTTTGTCCTTAAGATTAACACATGAGGCAAGAATTATCTAAAAGAATGAAGGTCAGAAAAGGTTAAGTGACCTACATAAGACCACCATAAATAAATGCTATACCCAATATTAGAGGCATGTCTCCTGACTTTCTTTAGGGCTAATTCTATGATACCAAAGTATTTTTGCTTGTTTTCTCTAGATTACCAAGTCCCAGAATCAAATCATAACAAGTTCTCTGCTATTTTTCAGGCAAAGAACAGAGGCATAGAACTAGAGCCATACATTAGCGGTCATGAGTGTGCTGAGGTCAGTAGTTGATTGTAGCAGAAAACCATGGCTGATCCAAACAACGAGTGATCTTGAGTAGCTTTAGTTTTATAGTCCATTATGTGGTTTTGTTTGTTTTTCCTTTGAAGGTAGGAAACATTTGACCTGTTTTGTTATTACTAGAACATATGCAACAGAGGACTGAAGAGAGTGGACAGCTTGAATTTCTAGATTGTCTTCAGACAATAAAAATACATAGCCCATTTTTAAAAAGCCACAATCACCAAACCTCTGTTTGATTTAGAAAGATTAGTTTGTTGATGTTGAATCATCCTCAGCTTCTTAGAAAAACTTTATCAGGTTTTAGTTTTCCCAAGTTACCATATCAAAATCCATTGATTCAATTCTATCAATTTGTAGTACTTAGTTGAAAAACTGAACAAGTGTGTCTCTAGCATGTCAATCTACAAAGAGTGTCAAGATCATCATGCTCCTTAGATATTTCTCTTGTAACTGGGGATATTAAAGTAGAAAAGAAATTTCAGAAACAAGAACCATAGAATGTACAAATGAGAGAAACCTTGGGAATCAATGAAACAGCACAATCATTTCAAATAAGCAAATCCAGGTTTACCAAAAAAAAAAACATCATTTGAGAAAAACATTGCAAAAGTGGGGAATGCTCCAACTATTGGATCTTTAAGCATCTCAGGGAAAGGGCTTTTTCTTCATATGGAGGAGTAAACAGGAATAGAAGGAGCTTGACATGCAGGTGAGGAATGAACAAATCATGGCATTAGGGAGAGCAGGAAACTTCTTCCTTTGGGGTCAGCTGGTTTTTGAGAGAGATGGTTAGGAAAGGTTGTCTATCTTCCAGTGTTGGTTAAGCTTCTAGCATTTGGTTTTTTTTTTTTCTTTTTTTTTTTTTTTTTTTTTTTTTTTTTTTCCTTTGGAGAGGTTTTTGCTATAGGGCATGTGCGCTCTCCAGAAAGATGAGAGAGGGACAGAAAGTGAGAAATCACCCCCCTCCCCAGGGAGGATGGCCACACCATAATCCCTTCTCCTCCATTATGCTCTAGGTATGTTGGGCATGCACTCACATGGGCCCGGTGTGAGTTTAAGCCACTGGGTCCAAGACTCGAACTGCAGTTGACTACATGGGAGTCCAGCAACATAACCATTATACCAACTGCTGGTCCCATTTTTTTCTTTGTTTTTGTTTTTTTGTTTGTTTGTTTTTAGAGAGAATTTTTGCTATAGGGTGCACTTACTTACCAGAGAGACAAAAGAGAGAAATTACCCCCAGGGGGAATGGCCATGCCACAATCCCTTCTCCTCCACCTTCCTCTCAGGATTTTGGGCATACAAGCACACATACCTGATGTAAGTTTCAAACCACCTGATCCAGGACTCAACCTCTGGTTGACTACGTGGGAGTTCAGTGACATAACCATTATGCCATATGTTTGTTGGTCCCTCTAGTATTTGTTTAAATGCAAAAGCGGTCCAAAATTCTGGATCCTGGGAAAAGCAAGAAGTCTGATCAAAGTTTGGTCACGTTATCAAGTGTTTTATTCAAACTGGCCAGTGGTGACAAGTAGTTCAGCTAGTAACTTCGGAGACAAAGAATATAAACTGATGCTGTGCATCAGACCTTATTGTGTTTATAAACAAGAAGTTTGGCCATGAGCCTCATCTAACAAATTTTGGGAAGGATGGCTCTTTGCATCAAGGTTCTTTTCAGTTGGAAGAATTTCTTGACCCTTGTCATTTTCCAAGAGCACAGGGCCAAAATTAAGTCTAACATTATCATAGATAAAGAAACTAAACCTACTAGAAAGAAAATAATTTTTCAGAAGTTATCAATGTTGAGCCAAGAGCGATTAAGATAAAAGATCTTCATATATTAGACCAATAGACATGGCTCCTTAAGCAGAAATATAATTCCAAAGTGAACATGATAACATTACTGACTGCACAGTTCCAGCCCTGGACTCAGAAACTTGAAAAACACCCTTTGCGTGTGTCTGTATGCATGCCCAAAACCCTGAGGGGAAAATGGAGAAGGAATTGTAGCATGGCCATCTCACTACTGCCCCCCGACTCCTCAGCAAGTGCATGTATTCTATAACCCTATAGCAAAATTATAATTATTCTTGTCTCCTAGGAGTCAAAGCAAATATTGCACTGGACAGGGTTACACAAATGTAGTAAACTCTATGGCAATAAGGAAAACAACCCAGAATTCAGTCTGAGTTCAAAGGACTGGAAATGTTTTATTTGATTTTGTTTTGTTTTGAGAGATTTTTGCTATAGGGTGCATGTGCTCACTGGAAAGACAGAGACAGAGAGACAGAAAGCAAGAAATCACCCCCCAAGGGGATGGCCATGCCACAATCCCTTCTCCCCCATTCTCCTCTTGGGATCTTGGATACACATGCACACACACTCGACGTGAGTTTAAACCACCGGATTTGGGACTCTAATCGCTGTCAACTACAAGGGAGTCCAACAACGTAGCCATTACGCCATCTGCTGGTACCAAGACTAGAGAAGTTTTTAAGAGCTAGGGTGAGGAGGATTGATGGTAAGGTCATCTATGTTTGCTAATTAGCCAATTAGCCTTACCCTAAAGAAAAAAACTTTCTTTTTTTTAAAGACTTATTTAATTTTATTTGTTATTATCATCTGTGTTTTTAATTTGACCAAAGGTAGACAGAGAGAGAGAGAGAGAGCAAGCTACCAGGCCCAGAACTTGAACCACAGTTGGCCATGTAGGAGTACAGAACCACAACCACCACTGCCACCCACTGGTCCCAAAACAAACTTTATCTCTTCATGACAGTAGTTTTGTCTTTTTTCCATCTTTATGTTACAATTTCTTATTTACATTTAATTGTACATCTTTATGGCATACAATGTGATTTTTCAAAGCATGAAGGCAGTGTGTGATAATCAAATCAAGGATATTATCATATACATTGTTTTCAACAACAAACCTTACATCCTTAGTCTGTTAAACCTTTTCATCTCCAGCCCCTCCCAATCACCCCCAACATGTACTCTGTGGAATGCTACTTAGCCATAAAGAACGGTGAGACTCAGGAACCAGCAGTTAGTGTAATGGCTATGTCGCTGGACTCCCACGTAGTTGACTGCGGTTCGCGTCCCAGACCCAGTGGCTTAAAATTCATGCTGGGTACATGTGCGTGCGTGCCCAAGATCCCGAAAGGAGAATGGAGGAGAAGGGATTGTGGCGTGACCATCCCCCCCTGGGGGGTGATTTCTCACTTTCTGTCTCTCTGTCTCTTTCTGTCTGTCTGGCGAACACACATGCCCTATAGTGAAAACCTCTCCCAAAAAAAAGAACGGTGAGACTCTGTCATTTCATATGAAGTGGACAAATGTAGAAGAGTCCATGCCAAGTAAAATGATGGGAAGCAGTTCAACACAGAGAGCAAGGCACCAGAACTCAGCCTCCTTCCTCTCCCACAGAAATTGGAAGATGGGACCACCATCTTCCTTGATGATTATATTTCAAAGGAACAGCTCCAAGGTTCTTAAGAAAGAAGTTTTTAAAAAATTTACATCTCAAAGAGGCAATAAAAAATTTACAAATTTTCTAAGGTAAAATCTTAAGAAAAAGGTCAAAAGCCTAGAGTCAAGCAGAAGTCCTAAAGTGTAGACAATAACGTTAAGGTATTCTCAGTCACAAGGAAACTCAAGAGTTTGGCACCTAAAAAACAGTTGCATTGATAAGAGCGTCCATAAGTTTAATCCACTAGCAGATAGCCACCTCAAAACACCCAGGAGGAAACCATCGCAGTTCCTACCCTTACATATAGACAAATAATTCAGGGCCAGCAGGTGGTGTAGTGGTTAAGGTGCTGAACTTCCATCTAGCCAGCCATGGTCCCAGTCCCGGACCAAGTGGCTTGAAACTCATGTGTGTGCATACCCAAAATCCAAGGAGGAGAATGGATTATGGTGGGGCCATGCACCTGCCGGGGAGGGAGGAGGTGGTTTCTCTCTGTCTGTCTCTCTCCAGCAAATGTGCATGGTAAAAACCTTAAGAAAAAGAGAGACAATTTATTGTGAAAGCAATCCAATCCTTCTCTTAGCAACCTATTACGTATGAGGAGTGTCTGAGTTCACTTCCCTCATCACCAAAACCACTAAACCCCCTAAAAAGAAAGGCATGCTCCTTTTTAGTAAGTGATTTTTCAACAAAACAACTCACAAAGATTAGAATTGAAGGTCAGAGTTTCAATTCCTGTTATTTTGTTTTTCCAGTTTGGAGTTTGTGTTGTTTTTTCATCTGAAAAACCAACACATTTTCTAGTCTCTCTCTCCTTTGTCCGCTTTCAAATCTAGACTTGGACTTCTAAGATTCATAGACCATTTTATATAAAGACTGAAATATAATTTTATGGGGTAATAATATTCTTCATGGTGAATTGGACTCAAGGTAGTTTATAAAGATGTTAACATTAATTTATCTACTCAACAAATATTTATTTAGAACCAGTTTCAGTCTAGTTAGGTCCTGCCAATTCACTAGTGAACAAGAGGACACAATCCCTATTTTCAAGGGTCTTAGTATTTTTGAGGGCACATAAAGCAAGAAGTAGATAACCTAATGGATTTATGTAGAAAGAGCAGCATGCTATGGAAACTCTTAGAAAAGGCACTGGCATACACTGTGACTATAGTTAATGATTATATGTTTTATTCTTGAAAAATGCTAAGAAAATGGGTAAGTGTTCTTATCACAAAAATGATAACCATGTGAGGTAAAGCATATATTAATTGGCTAGACTTAGCCACTCCATAATGTGGATATACTTTGAAATATCATGCCGTACACGGTAAATACAGTTCTATATCAACTAAAAATTAATGAGTAAGTGTGAAAGAAAAATAAATGAAAGTTCAATTTCCCACTGTAAAGGAAACTATATCAGGAAGGGCAATCAAGGTGACACAGAAGCTAACCTAGCATACAACACGTATGTCTCAAGGTACTAGACTCTTCCCTACAGCTGTGACCAGTGACAGCTCTGAGCTTCCTAGCAACCTATGCAAATCTAGAAGTTACAATTATTTGGGTAGTTCACATGCTTTGAAAGTAAATGCCAACATTTCCCATGAAGAAGTCAAAAACTAAGAAGCACTTCCCATGAATCCTCACTCTTCATTACATTATGATTTTTTTCTTGCTGCCAGAGGACATATGCACTCACCTGAGTGAGAGAGGGAAAGGAAAAAAAACCAGCCCTCCATGGGCAGTGGTCATGCAGCAATTCCTGTCCTCCATCTCTCCCTCCTTTCAGGATTTTGGGTATGCAGGCACACATGCCTAGAGTATTTGTCAAGCTGCCTGGTCCAGGACTAGAACCACAGGGTCAGCCATGTGGGATCCAACTGACTTAATCACCAAGCCACATAGCCAGCCCAGTGATTTTGTTTTTTAATTTTACTAGCAACATTTTTATAAATTCTCTGGATATTAGAGAGATCATTTTTATGTACCTTCTAGAAGGGCAATATGGTGGTTAATTTATAGATCAACTTGCTAGGCCATAGTATCCAGATGTTTAGTCAAATAGTCTAGACATGACTGTGAAAATATTTATAAGATTAAATTAACATTTAAATCAGACTTCCATGAAAGCGAATCACCTTCCACAGTGTGCGCCAGTCTCATCAAATAGTTTGAGGGTCTTGAGAGGAAAAGATTGAGCCCCTGAGGAAGAGGGACCTTTGCCTCCCAATGGCCTAAACTTCAGAGCTACAACTCCAACTCCTTCCAGGGTCTACATGCCAGTGCAGCAGGTGCAGAACTTGCCAGCGCACAATCATGTGAGTTCATTTATAAATCTCTTTCTCCAGACGTAGACACACATCCTACTGACCCTGTTTTTCTGGAGAACTCTGGTTAATACAAGTAAGTACTTAACGCCCAAGTATAATCTCCAGAAATGGTTTTTCAGAGGGTCAAAACAAGGTACGACAAGTAGAAAGCTATCCTATCATCTGGCTAAATGCCAAAAAAAAAAAAAAAGAGGATATAAATTTTACTTTAAAAACTCACCACTGAATATAATTTCATAAAACAGAGGTTTTGGTAATAATTTCAATCTCTTTCTGAGTGTGTATGAACACTTCATATGTATATTTAATTCTTGAAATCCTCTAAACCTATAGGACATATCACTGTCTTCACTTTACAAGTAAAGAAACTGAGGTGCTAACTTCTCTGATCTCACATGGAGTTGTAAATGGCCGAGTCAGGAGTCATTCTAAATTGATCTCGAAAGTCTAAATTCTCAGTTATGCTGCTGGAAATTGAATAACTTGTGGGCAGCAGGATGTTCAAGGTTAAACTCACTGACAAGTATTTGCGATGACTTAAGGGCAGACCCGTGCTTTATTGTCCTTGGAATCTAGAATAGAAACATGGATATCCAGAAAGCTGTTCCCAGTCGACACAGGAGAGTGTTGAAGTAGATCCACCAAGGAGTTCCTCAGCATGCAAGTTTAGGTTTTATTCACCACTAGGCTACTTAAGAGACTATGAGTTCTATGCTCTAGAGCATCAAAGTGACCACATTTGCATAGAGAATATTATCACAAGGGTACTAAAGAATGTTATGTTTACAAAGGTAAGTGTTTTAAGTTCGATATTCACAGAATAACTGATTTTTAAGAAATGTACTTTTCCAGTGAATCATACAGGATAAACTGGCTACAAAATATAGTCCAAGACAACTAATTAATATTAGTCAATTAAATATTTGCTAAAAACTGTAACTAGGGTTTTGAAATCATGAATTGAGGGGGCCGGCAGGTGGCATGATGGTTAAAGGCACTGGATTCCCACATGACTGATCATATTCAGGTCCCGAACATTGGAGGTTTGCTTTCTCCTTTTCCATTTCTTTCTCTCTCTCTCTGTCTTTCTCTGGTCAAATTAAAAAATAACAATTGGAATTTAAAAAAGAAATCAGGAATTGAAATTCATGCTTACAGGTAATGTTTACGTCAGAGAATGAAATCTCACTTCTGGCAATATTGTTCATGATAGTAGAGTCATATTATAGGAAGGGAAGATGCTACAGGGGATAACTTACATATTGTTGGCCTGCAAATTAGGGGGAGAATAGTGATAGATACAGTTTATCAAGAGGTGGTAGTGAGTCCTTTTTTTTTTTGGAGAGGTTTTTGCTACAGGGCGCGTGTGCTCGCCAGACAGACAGAGAGAGACATAGAGACAGAAAGCGAGAAATCACCCCCCAGGGGGGATGGTCACGCCACAATTCCTTCTCCTCCATTCTCCTCTTGGGATCTTGGGCACGCATGCACACGCGCCCGGCGTGAGTTTTAAGCCACCGGGTCCGGGACGTGAACTGCAGTCAACTACGTGGGAGTCCAGCGACATAGCCATTACGCTAACTGCTGGTTCCCAGTAGTGAGTCCTTAATGTGAAGAGGAGCTAGAGCAGAATTTGATTTTGTCCCACTGTGAATTCTCTGGAATTAGTCCCTTAGAGTGATGGTTGCCCTAAATTTCAACTCTCAATTGAAACAACATTGAAATGAAGTAATATTAAGCCATAGGTTGTGTATAAGGATCATTCTTTAGCCACAGAGTCATTATTGTTGATAAATCCTGCAGATAGTACACATAGTCTTAGTGTTTGTCCATTTTAGTTTTTCCTCATAGAATTCTCATCAAAGTGAAAAAGAGCATAATAAAAATTAAAGAAAGTAGGCCAAACCTTACTAGTATTCCTGTCAAATACTGGCTCAAGAAACCGAGACTTGAGTTTTTGTTTGTTTTGTCCTTGTAGAATCTGTCATGTATTTTGAATAAAATGTCAAACATCTAATAGTTCTAATTTTGGAAAGAGTAGCATGTCTTTAATTTTTTTTTTTTTTAAAGAAAATGTATAAGGGCTAGCATGTGGCACAGTAGTTAGGATGCTGAACTACCACACGGCTGACTGCAGTTCAAGTCCTGGATTTTGTGGCTTGCTTTCTCACTTTCCCTTTCTCTCTCTCTCTCTGGTCAAATTTTTTTTTTTTTTGGGGGTTTTTTCCCTATGGGCCACACACCACCCCCAACATAGAGCCAGAAAACAAGAAATCACCCCCCAGTGGGGATGGTCACGCCACAATCCCTTCTCCATTCTCCTCTCGGGATCTTGGGCACACACGCACATGCGCCCAGCATGAGTTTTAAGCCACCAGGTCCGGGATGCGAACCGCGGTCGACTACGTGGGAGTCCAGCGACATAGCCATTACGCTAACTGCTGGTTCCCTCTCTGGTCAAATTTTAAAAATAATAATCACAATAATAACAAATAAAATTAAATAAAGAAATAATTCTTTAAAAAAAAGAAAAAGAAAATGTATACCAATAACTTCTTCAACATTACTGCAGGGTTTGATTAATAATAATTGTAAGGATACAAATGTCAAATTTGCCAGCTATATTTTACAGGTAATGTTATGTATCTTACCCAGACTTACATTGCATAGCTGTCAATCGACTTATATAATCACACTACCTCAAATGGTCTTCAATATATTCTGTACACGTTCTAACCACCTGAGCCCTTTACTAAGAGCAGCTAAGTCCATGCACAGTGATTCTCCTTTCCATAGCTGCTCCTTCTGATCTTCCCCTTCATGATAGCAGAGGGAAACAGTGCCAGAAGCTACTAGCAGGGCGCTTCCTTCTTTTGCAGACCAATCTTCCTAGGGACCTGAGGATCAGAAAAGCAGAATAAAGAACAGAGTGAATGCATTGGCAGAGCCGCCTCCTCCCTTAGAGTCCAAGCATCCTCATTGCCTCAGCAGAGATTCAGTCGCCACGCTTTCCCAAGAAAAAGGATGTTCCCCCAAACCACTCTCAGCAACTAGCCCCCACTACAGGCTGTGCAACTGGGAACTTTGCTCTTGTTTTAGAATCTTGAGGTGTGGGTGGCTTTTAGGCAGCTATCCATTTCCTTTTCATTTCCAGAGCTCATTTAGACCTGTCCTGCAGGCATATAATCTGTATCAGGTGACCCATCCCATGGGAGACTTGAAAATACAGCTGTTTCTTTGCACAGTCTCACTGTTGGTCATTCACTGGACAAGTCAGAACGGGGCTCACTTTTCTTCATATCAGGTGATCCATCCCATGGGAGACTGTTTCTTTGCACAGTCTCACTGTTGGTCATTCACTGGACAAGTCAGAACGGGGCTCACTTTTCTTCATGGAGAGTATAAAGTATAAAGCAAACTACTTAGCACACTTTGAATCAAGGCTCTCCGATATCCATCATGCCCTCCGATTGCTACTAACCTGTGTACTCATTTGCCCAAAAGCGTGTTCGGTAAGCTACGTGAAGAGAAGCAGAGGGCGCATACAAAATTGTTCTGGGGTTGGTTGACTCAGATGGAGTGGTGCTTGTGATGGATCACCAGCCTCAGTGTGGGCCAAGAGCTTTTCTGCTGCCACAGAAAGGCACAGAGGAGGAGGCCAAAACAAACCTCTATCCTTGCCAAGTTTGGCAGTGAATCAGAGAGCACTTCATAGAAATCCATTCTGTGGTCTCCTGAACAACAGCGACTAGGCATTCATTGTAAGCACAGTTTGTTTTTATTTTTATTTTTTTAATTGACTGGGACATCATTTATCTGAGAAAAGATTTTTATTAGGTTCTTAAAAGTACTTGAATTATAGGTAGAATGTGGCCTTTTGCTTTTGATTTTTTGAATAAAGGTATCTAAAAGCCTGAGATCTTAGAAGTTATTTTGTATAATTATTTAAAAAGCTAATTCTATGAAATCAGTGCAATTGTGGAATAGCCAAGAACTTGTTAATAAACCACACTACACACAGATTTCTTAGGGAAACCAAGCAGACCGTCTGCCTGAGTGTTTACCCGACATGTTTTCTGGGGCATCACAGAGCTGAGGTTGCACATCTTTTTGTTGGCATCGACATTACAAAAACCATGTGTTTCTATAGCAAGAGGCGAGCCCTTGTCCACAATTCCCAATGCTTCACTTAACCACAGCTGTGCAGAGACCTTCCTGACCCTATTTTAATTAGTATAATTAACTTCTAAAGTTATCATTCCAGCATGGTGGATTCTTCGGAATTTATCATTTGGCACTCAAAGAGAAAAATCTCTGAATATTATCTTTAACTATGCATCTAAGAAGGCATTCACAGACATCTGCCTAGCTGAATGTAATATTCCTTCAAGATTTTATATATTCATATGCCTTCTGGTCAAGCAAAGGATGCACTGAAATATCTGAAATGTTGAGGGTGATGGGGGTTAAGCAATCCATTGCACTTTTTGCTCATGGCCACATATGCAAATAAAGATCATTTAGAAATGGTCTTTCTCCTATGTTTCAAGTTACATTCATATAAGCCTAGATATTTCAATTTCCTACATGTTAGAAATTTTCCCATTGTTAAAAATTTATAAAAAGGCGTAAGTGGGAGATAAGGAGTTCAAAATATGAATTTGAGAATTAAAATCAATTTACCACTCTGCTTGGCTATCAGTGTTTTTCTCTTTCATCAATATAAGGAATGAAACTATGATATTACTTTTAGGGGCCAGGGAATGAGGAGGAGAAAGAAAAAAAAAGCTGAAAAAGTGGAGAAGGGAAGGAGAAAGAAAGAGAAAAGGAAAAAGAGAAATAATTGACACCCAAACTGAGAGGAATATAAAAGGCATACGTAGAAAACAATTTAGGGACAAGAAAACAAACGTGTGCTTCTCTTAGCCTAAATCATGGAAGACTCACAGGGATTACAAAGCATGTAGTCTTTGGCAAAAACATTGTGCAAAAAGAAAACACAAGAGCCTCTGTAAGTGTGGTGAAGGGTAGAGCATGGTGGATGTTGAGAGGGAAGAAAAATCAGGCAGGTGATATAGATGCAGGTGAGACACCCACAGTGATATTCAGCTAGGAGTTGCTTCAAGAGGCTGGTTTAGGGAGGGTTTTCTAGCTGTGTACCAATTGTTGCAATGAACAGTAACAAGGCTTCTTCATTTACTTTCTAATACAGATGTTCACCTATGTGTATTGAGAAAATTGTTTCTCCAGCAGATGGTATAAAATGATTTTGGGGTAATGTACTAATAGTGCCATAGAAAAATTGTATTTGGAGAAACAAATGCTATCTTGCAATTCAGCTAAAAGTCTACTTGAGTATTTTGCCAAAGTATTGGTCAAGATTAAGAACAAGATTTTTACTTTTAGGAGTTCATTCAACCTCAACCTTTGACTCATAAAATCTGGCATTCTAACCACCCCCACTGTCCCAAAGGAACAATTGTCCTGATAGCAATTGTAGGAGATGAAAAAATCTGCTGGAAAAGAAAACATGAGAGAATTTTAAAAAGGTAGTGGAAAAACAGAATTAAAGTTTAAGTTTTCTGTTAGCAGAAAAAATAAATGAAATTCTTGGACTTACAGATGGCAAAATGGTTACATAGCTGGACTCCCATGTAGTCGACCACAGTTCATGTCCCAAACTCAAGCCGGGCATATGTGCTTGTGTGTCCAAAATCCTGAGAGGAGAATGGAAAAGGGTTTGCAGCGTGGCCAACTGCCTGGGGGGAGAGGCGATTTCTTGCCTTTTGTCTTTCTGTTGCCTTTTGTCTTTCTGTCTCTCTGGTGGTAACATGTGCCTTATAGCAAAAATCTTTCTCTACAGATTAAAAAATAAGTTGAAGTTTGTGTATAGTTTTCTCATAACACACATTTTCTGTTAACTTTTTGAAGGTCACTCCATGTGTGGCACAGGAGAAGAGGAATAAAGAAGGGAAAAACATGGACAGAATTGTTTTCTAATTGTGAAAGAAGTGGGACAGTTGGACCAACAAGTGGTATAGAGGTTAAGGCGGCTGGATCCCACATGAGTGACTCCACAATTCGAGTCCTGGACTCAGTGGCATCATGAAAACCATGCTAGAGGGCCAGTAGGTGGCATGGTGGTTAAGGCACCAGATTCTCACATGGCTCACCATGGTTCAATTCCCAGACCTGGTGGCTTGAAAAATCACTCCAGGCACATGTACATGTGTGCTCAAAATCCCAGGAGAAGAATGGAAGAGAAAGGACTGTGATGTGGCTATCCCCCTGGGGGGTGATTTCTCACTTTCCCTCTCTCTTTCTCTACCTGTTTCTCTCCAGTGAATACATGTGCCCTATGGCAAAAACCTAAAAAAAAAAAAAAAAAGAGAAAAGAAAAGAAAATCACACTGGGCATGTGTACATGCATGCCCAGGATCCCGAGAGAATGGATATGGGTATGTGTACATGCATGCCCAGGATCCCGAGAGAATGGATATGGGTATGTGTACATGCATGCCCAGGATCCTGAGAGAATGGACGGATAGGGACTATGGTGTGGCCATAGCCGCTAGAGGTTTCTCTCTCCCTCTCTGGTGAGTGCATGTGCCTGATAGCAAAGACTGAAAGGAAATAAAAAGAAAAGAAAGAAAGAAAGTTATCAGCTTAGTAGGACTGATAAGTTCAGTATAGGAAGGATCTCTTGAGGTCTACTTTAACTTAGAACATCTATGGAGGGCCAGCAGATGGTGTAGCAGTTACTTCTCTGGACTCCCACATGGCTGACTACTATTCAAGTCCCAGCCTGGTGGCCTGAAACTCACACCAGGCATGTATGCGTGCATGCCCAAGATCCTAAGAGGAGAATGGAAGAAAAGGGATTGCAAAGTAGCCATCTTCCCTTGGACAGGGTGGGAGAGGGGTGATTCTCACTCTCTGTCTCCTTCTCTCTCTCTCTCTCTCTCTCTCTGTCTCTCTGATGAGTGCACACACCTATAGTAAAAATCTCTCTTAAAAAACAAATATGGGAACCAGCAGTTAGCGTAATGGCTATGTTGCTGGATTCCCACGTAGTCGACCACGGTTGGCGTCCCGGACCTGGTGGCTCAAAACTCACACCGGGCGCATATGCGTGCGTGCCCAAGATCCC
>NW_006160160.1:2121060-2122154 GCF_000334495.1 Tupaia belangeri chinensis
CAAAAAAAAAAAAAAAAAAGACTGGGGCCAGCACATGGTGGGGGGGTTAAGGCACTGGACTCCCACATCGCCAACTGCTACTCAAGTCCCAGACTTGGCAGCTTGAAAATGCTGCCAGACACATGTGCATGCATACTCAAAATCCTAAGAGGAGAATGGAGAAGGGATTGTAGCATGACTATTCCCCCTGGGGCTCGGGGTGCTTTCTCACTTTCCCTCTCTCTGTGGAGCGCACCTAGACTATAGCAAAAAAAAAAAAAAAATGTCTATGACTCTAGTGAACGATTTTGACTCCCAAATATATAAATACTGTAATTTGTTATTAATATTGGGACAATGTTAGGCAAAACATGGCAGAAGCTGCTGAAACATAAGCCCTCTCCAGGAAACTCCAAGCCATTACCAGCCCTGGTTCGTACGTAACGCAGAAGTGCCCGGTGCTTCTCTCCTGAGGGAAGAAGCTCACGACGTGTGCCTCATCTTACTAGTTGGCAACTGCTTTGAAAATTTACAGCGTTATCTTTTCTTCTTTAAGCGAATTGAAAATAATATTAATAAAAGTGAAACCGTGCATGCTTCCAAACTATCAGAAGAAGAGAGAATTGAGCACTTGGACAGTTTGCACATACCATCACATCAGAGGAACAACATGGAGTCCATTGCTATTTTAGTAACCTACCCTGGTTGCACAATCTGATAGGAAATGACATAGAAAATGCATTCTTCCTCCAAGAAGAGTCACAGGATATTGAAATGTGAGAGATTGACCCGGCACTAAATAACCACTAAGAGCAATGATTTATTCCTTTTTCTGAGGACAAATAAATTATTTTCTTGTTTTCTTTTTTTTTTTTTCCTATTTTGACTAGAGAGAGCTAAGCTATTAAAAAGTAGATTATTGGGTCCATGGCATAGTGGTTAAGGTGGCTAGATCCTACATAGCCAACCCCCTGACTCAAGTGCTAGACATGGCTGCTTAAAAACACACCAGGTGAATGTGCATGAGTGCCCAAAATCCTGAAAGGATGAAGAAATGGAGGAGAAAGGCTTGTGGCATGACCATTCCTTGTGGGAGTTACTTTCTCATTTTCTCT
>NW_006160160.1:2122169-2123937 GCF_000334495.1 Tupaia belangeri chinensis
GGTGAGCGCATGCAACCTATGGCACAATTAAAAATAAACAAATAAAAGTAGATTATCAGTAAGCACAGTCATTCCCCAAGGTAATCAGAAACACTAAAAGGGCAGTTTGAGTTGTCTGAGAAAGAATTTAAAGAGAAAGAAAACCACATGGTTCTAACGCTGGTTGGTGACAGAGCATGCAAACCCTTATGAGATGCAGTCATTTCTTGGCCATACCCCGTGAAAGGTTTCATCTCCCTTTTTTCCCCAACTGAATAGGGCTTCTCAAATCAATTTTTATAATGTAAAATGAGTTCAGGTTTATCTATTTGTATATTTATCGCCTATAGTCTACTCCTGGCAAATCCAACCCCTTTTAACCTTCCTCCACTGCAGAGTGCTGTGGCTCTGAGACAACTGACAAACCTTGGTGGACCCTCAGCCTCACCTTGTCTATCTACCAGCTTTGGAGCATTGCAGTAAAGCCTCCACAATGCAGGTACGAACCCCAGCTCTCCCTCATACAGTAGAACATTTGCCAACCTTGGAGCAGTCGTCCCTGCTTCATTTACCTCTGAGTGATTTATTAAGGATCTCTTATTTCTTATAAAAAAGAATGTTGTACAAAGAGAAATATTTTCCAAGGCTATTTGAAAAGATAAGCTTCCTGGACCTTGAACTACAAAAGTAATGCAGAGACCTCTGTCAGTTACTTCCGTCCCACAATGAAAGCTGATGAAGGTCTTTAAAAACTCTACTTTCTAACTCTTATGCTTCAAGTACTAAAATATCAAAATATGTGTCAAGACCCTATAAAAATACTTGAAATTTTAGGAAAAAGATTTTGGAAGTCCTTTGAGATATATAAATTAACAAGATTTTATTTTGTAACTCTCAATTGGCAGGATGCCTGGACAAATTCAATTCCAATTACATATAGAGTACAATTATAGGAGAATGTTGTCCTCTTTAAAAAAAAAAGTTACTAACCTCATAATAAAAATTATCAAAATATCAGTAACATTTTTCCTTCCATGGGTGGATAAAGATTACTTTAAGCAGTAGTCTAGAACCTTTTGAAAAACTTTGAAAGATTTTCACACAATAGATATTTTTTACTCTAAATTGTGTTTTAAGTTTGCAACAAAGAAAAATATTTGAATCATTTAAATTATTGGGTCATCAGAAAAGTCATGACCCATACCCATTTTTGCGTAGGAAAATACAGCATGACTTTTCCGAAGACTCGATATTAAAGTAGAGCAGGATGAAGCCAGCAGGTGGCGTGATGGTTAAGGGTGCTGGATTCCCACATGGATGCCCACAGTTTGAGTCCATGGCATGGTGGTTAAGGTGAACCGAGGGCTTGCTGTCTCACTTTCCTTCTCTCTCTCTTTCTCTTTCTCTCCCTCTGTCTCTCTCTCTCACACTCTCTGGTCAAATTGAAGTAGATAAATAAATAAATAAATAAATTTCAATAGAATAATTTTTTAAAAAAAGTGGTTTCAAGTAGAGCAGGATAGCGGCCCATAATGTCACTGTCAGGAGCTCTGAGTACGTGAATAGATAACCATTGTCACAAGGCAATTTATTTATCTAGAAAAACAGAAAAGAAGATGTGTTCATCTCAAAACTTGGTCTTCATTTGGCAAACAGCTTTTCATCAAATGGTTGAAATGATCATTTCAAGATGATTTTGCTGTGGTTTTATGACCAGTGTGGCCCTGAACTTAGTTCTCCAGTTTCTAAAGTAAATAAATATTTTTATGAAGAACTTGAAAAGATAGCT
>NW_006160160.1:2124322-2131168 GCF_000334495.1 Tupaia belangeri chinensis
AATCCTCATTTTCTCTCCTTCCCTGGTGAGCGCATGCAACCTATGGCACAATTAAAAATAAACAAATAAAAGTAGATTATCAGTAAGCACAGTCATTCCCCAAGGTAATCAGAAACACTAAAAGGGCAGTTTGAGTTGTCTGAGAAAGAATTTAAAGAGAAAGAAAACCACATGGTTCTAACGCTGGTTGGTGACAGAGCATGCAAACCCTTATGAGATGCAGTCATTTCTTGGCCATACCCCGTGAAAGGTTTCATCTCCCTTTTTTTCCCCAACTGAATAGGGCTTCTCAAATCAATTTTTATAATGTAAAATGAGTTCAGGTTTATCTATTTGTATATTTATCGCCTATAGTCTACTCCTGGCAAATCCAACCCCTTTTAACCTTCCTCCACTGCAGAGTGCTGTGGCTCTGAGACAACTGACAAACCTTGGTGGACCCTCAGCCTCACCTTGTCTATCTACCAGCTTTGGAGCATTGCAGTAAAGCCTCCACAATGCAGGTACGAACCCCAGCTCTCCCTCATACAGTAGAACATTTGCCAACCTTGGAGCAGTCGTCCCTGCTTCATTTACCTCTGAGTGATTTATTAAGGATCTCTTATTTCTTATAAAAAAGAATGTTGTACAAAGAGAAATATTTTCCAAGGCTATTTGAAAAGATAAGCTTCCTGGACCTTGAACTACAAAAGTAATGCAGAGACCTCTGTCAGTTACTTCCGTCCCACAATGAAAGCTGATGAAGGTCTTTAAAAACTCTACTTTCTAACTCTTATGCTTCAAGTACTAAAATATCAAAATATGTGTCAAGACCCTATAAAAATACTTGAAATTTTAGGAAAAAGATTTTGGAAGTCCTTTGAGATATATAAATTAACAAGATTTTATTTTGTAACTCTCAATTGGCAGGATGCCTGGACAAATTCAATTCCAATTACATATAGAGTACAATTATAGGAGAATGTTGTCCTCTTTAAAAAAAAAAGTTACTAACCTCATAATAAAAATTATCAAAATATCAGTAACATTTTTCCTTCCATGGGTGGATAAAGATTACTTTAAGCAGTAGTCTAGAACCTTTTGAAAAACTTTGAAAGATTTTCACACAATAGATATTTTTTACTCTAAATTGTGTTTTAAGTTTGCAACAAAGAAAAATATTTGAATCATTTAAATTATTGGGTCATCAGAAAAGTCATGACCCATACCCATTTTTGCGTAGGAAAATACAGCATGACTTTTCCGAAGACTCGATATTAAAGTAGAGCAGGATGAAGCCAGCAGGTGGCGTGATGGTTAAGGGTGCTGGATTCCCACATGGATGCCCACAGTTTGAGTCCATGGCATGGTGGTTAAGGTGAACCGAGGGCTTGCTGTCTCACTTTCCTTCTCTCTCTCTTTCTCTTTCTCTCCCTCTGTCTCTCTCTCTCACACTCTCTGGTCAAATTGAAGTAGATAAATAAATAAATAAATAAATTTCAATAGAATAATTTTTTAAAAAAAGTGGTTTCAAGTAGAGCAGGATAGCGGCCCATAATGTCACTGTCAGGAGCTCTGAGTACGTGAATAGATAACCATTGTCACAAGGCAATTTATTTATCTAGAAAAACAGAAAAGAAGATGTGTTCATCTCAAAACTTGGTCTTCATTTGGCAAACAGCTTTTCATCAAATGGTTGAAATGATCATTTCAAGATGATTTTGCTGTGGTTTTATGACCAGTGTGGCCCTGAACTTAGTTCTCCAGTTTCTAAAGTAAATAAATATTTTTATGAAGAACTTGAAAAGATAGCTACACAACGTATTTAGAACAGAAATTTGTCATACCATGTATTCCTCCCCTGCCATTGTTCAAGTATTTGAAAAATTAAAATAAAACAAGAAAGAAAACATGCTGACAAGAAAATTGCTTCTGAATTATCATGTACTCCAGAAAGGAAGACATTTAAGAAAACAGTTAAAAGATAATTAAAGGTAAAAAAAAAAAAAGTTTTTGGCAAAGAGACTCAAATTTCTCTTCTGCCTCAGTTGTGGAGCCAACCTGTCTGTTCTGGGGTGTTGATTCATAAGAAGCACAGCCAACCGGGACACCTGGAGCTGCGGTTGCCAGGACCAAAGCGGATCTGCCATAATACTGCCCAATATACAAACCAGTTTAAACTTTTTTAATATTCAGAAAGTTCCTCTTGTGTCTGAAGGTACTTTAAGTATCCTGTTCTTTGTGTGTAATTAAAAGAGAACTGAGGAGCCAGATGGTGGTACGGTGATAAGACACCTCACTCTGAGAGACAATCCCACATGTGATGGTTATCATTTGAAGTCCAGAGTCCTCCCTGAATATTCTTGAGTACAACACACCCATGATCCAGAGCTGACTAAAGGTTGAGATGGATTGTGGCATCAAGGCACTATTGCAGGTGTTGTTACTGTCTCTCTCTTGCTCATGGAAGAAATGAATAAGTTTTTTAAGAAACATTTTTTGCTAAAGAGTGTGTACAGTCACCAGAGAGACACCGAAAGAGAAAGAGAGAGAGAAAATGAGAGATTATCCCCCAGGGAAATGGCTACACTGCCAAGCCCTTCCCCCATTTTCCTCTCAGGATTATAGGCATGCAAGTACATGTGCCTAGAATGAATTTCAAGCCTTCAGGTCTAGGACTCGAACCACAATTGACCACTTGGAAGTCCAGTGCCCTAACCACCATGCCACCAAAAAGAATAAAGAAACTTGTATTCATTCCAATAAATAAACTTTTAAAAAGAATAAATAAACTTGTATTCATTCCAATAAATAAACTTTTAAAAAGTGAAAGATCTGACATCCTATGCACAGTTTTCAGGGGGCAGAGGGAGGATGCTGCTAGACTGAAAAGGAGACAGTCACCCCCAGTTTTCAGTAGCACCGTGGCTCTCTTCTTAGGATCAAGACTTCTTAACTCCTAAAAATCAACTATCCCAAATGTCTTTTGTTTATTAAAATATATGAAATTTGCCCATTAGCTATTTTTAAAGGACCTTTAAAATGTACTTATTTATTTAATAAACTCATTACTTGTTAACATAAATCACATATTAGTAAAAAATAGCCTATTTTCCAAAACAAAATAAAGTCTAGTGAGAAAATCACATTCCTTCACTTTTTTTTTTTTTTGAGATATTTTTGCTATAGGGCACATGTACTCGGCAGAAAGACAGAGAGAGAGAGACAGAAAGCAAGAAATCACCCCCCCAGGGGAGCTAGCAACACCACAATCCCTTCTCCTCCATTTTCCTCTTGGGATCTTGGGCACACAAGAGCATACGCCCGGGGTGAGTTTAAGCCACCGGGTTCAACTGTGGTCAACTACATGGGAGTCCAGCGACACAGCCATTATACCAATTGCTGGTCCTGACATTGCTTCACATTTTTTGCAAAACTTCAAAATGCTTGACAAATTTGAAGACAGCTGGATTCTCTTATCTGTTTCTGCATTCAACATATTCAATGTATTTAAAAAATATGAAGTCAGGCTCTACATCACTATTTGGTTTGAAATAGGAGCAGTTTTTTAAATAATCTTTTTAGATCATTTTGGGTATTCTTTGGTACTACACCAAATTCAGCTAGAGGAAGTTTCTTAACAGCCTGTGGCGGGGCCGGTAGGTGGCATGGTGGTTAGGGCACTGGAAATAAGCATGGTGGTTAAGGGGCTGCACTCCCACAGGCAACCATGGTTTGAGTACCAGACCTGGTGGCTTGCTTTCTACTTTTCCCTCTCTCTCTTTCTCTCTCTCTCTCTGATGAGTGCACAAGCCCTATAGCAAATTTTAAAATAATAATAAATAAAATAAGTAATTATTTAAAAAAAAAGTCTGTGGCAATGAAGAATCTGAAATTATATCAGCGAAGTGTTTGCACTCTTATACATTAAAATCAAGTGGTCTATCTGGACTTTGAACATCTCTTGTACCCTGAGCAATTTTGTGATATTATGCATTGATCGTTTGAAAAATGTTAATTGAGTTATGCAGAACTTCCAAGTGTTAAAATATTTCATTTATGAAATATCCCCAAAAATCACTTTATTCCTATCACCACTAATGTTGTCAGAAACTTATATAAGTATGGGAAGCTATTGAGCCCCTGGCAGCAGAAACACATCTTCCAAAACTCTAATTTTCATTTGAAAGTTCAAATTTTATCATTGGCAAAAAAATATAGTCAGTTGGATTCCTTGAAGTGGTAGGCTCATTTTGGTTCAGTTTCAAGAAAATGTCTCCTAAATATTCAAGAGGCTTGTTTATTTGCAGTGTGTTCTCTTCAGTAAAAATTGTATTCCTTGAAACAAGTAGCCAGCTCAGATTGTAACTCAACTGCAACGTGAGTTTTCCTGGGATCGCCGTGTACTTCAGTACGTGGAAGTGCTTTGTGTGTGCTTATTTCATCAAACACACACTAAGAGGCATGGACTGAAGGCTTGAGGTTTAACGTGGTTGATCATTTTTACCAGTTCACTAATGTCACTCCTATGTGAGGCTGACTGTGCCATATTTTGTTTTTGTTTGTTTGGGGTTTTCTACTGAGAGCGAAGAACAGCACATGAGTTTTAGTGAAGTTGGGTGCCACTACTTTTATTTGTGATAGAAAGCACCACAAGTTTCATCACTGTTGCCTTTCTAACATGAATGTGCAAATATCAACACAACAACAACAGAAAATAATATCTTAGCATAATTATGAAAGTAGTTTTAGTTTTATAAGCCTCCTGCAAGGATCTCAGGGACCCCTGAAATCCAGATACTACACATCGAGAACCCCTAGGATAGTAAAATCTCCATGAGAATCAACAATAAAGAAAAAGCACACCACACAGATAAATTGTGAATAGCACTTAGGCAGTCATAATAATGGAACCATTAATATTAGTCTGAATAAAATCACCATATTGGGAAAAGGGGGAAAGTAAAACGTGTATGGGTGGTAGGTACAGAGAGGTGAAAGAGTTAAATTCTGTCACCTAAAATGGGAAGAAAATAAATAAATTCCCTAAAACCTAAAAACAAAAACTAACAATATTGGGCTGATCCCTTAAGTACAGTGGTTAAGCCCTATATGCATAGAGAATCAGATCCCACATAGCCGAATATGTTTGAATCCTGACCTTGGCAGCTTGAAAAACATGCTGAATGTGTGTGTGTGTGTGTTTATGTGTCTGTGTGTGTGTGTGCACATGCACGTGTGTGTGTGTATGCCTAAAATCCTGATGTGATGGGGAAATGGAGGAAAATAATTGTGATATGGCACACCCATTGGGGAGTTTGCACACATGCGCTCTCTTTCTCTCTGGTGAGTGCATGTGCCCTCTGGCAATTAAAAGAAAGACAATATTATTAGTTGACAATATATAGGAAATAACAAAAGAAACTGCTGCAAGACTGGTAAGAAGTTGTCCTTTTAACCTCTACGTAATCTACTCGTCCCTTTCCTATCTTCTCATCTCTCACTCCGTCTTTTGTTGAGTCTAGGTTTCCTTGTACATATCAGGCCTGCTGCAGTCTAATTCTGTGCTGTCTAGTCTGCCTGGGCCATGCTTCGCCTGGTTATGTTACAGCCAATTTCCCGTTACCTCATTCTCAATGAGATTCATCTAAGTATTCTAGGTACACCTTCTGCGAAGCCTTTGGGTATGTATGCATTTGTAGCTTTTTAGACAAAAAATAAAAGAGAGAGAGAAAAGAAAAATATAAATGAAGGGAAGGATAGGACAGGCACTGAGAGGAAGAACCAGAATTGGAGGGGTTTGGGAAAGGCCGAGAGAAGCAGCAGGAGTGGCTGAAAGGCTGTGGTGGAAGAAGACTGAGCAGAAGCCCCAGGAGAGATCAGGATAGAATCTACACCACTGACCCTGGATCCTTTATAAAAATTTTTAAATGGCTTTATGGAAGTTCCATGTACACAAAATTACACATCGATGATGCACCCAATGTGATGACTCTGGACACGTGCATACATCAGAGCAACATGACTGCAATCAAGCTAATAGACACATCTATCACCTCTCCAAGTTTCCTCGTGCCTCTTTTTGTTTGCTTGTTTTGCTGTCTGTTTTTTATTTTATTTTTAAGAAAGATTTCTTTTTTCTTTCTTTTTTTGGGGGGGTGGGAGGGAGAGCTTTTTTCCTATAGGGCACGTGCACTCACCAGAAAGATAGAGACAGAAAAAAAGACAGAAAGCGAGAAGTGGGGATGCTCATGCCTCAATCCCTTCACTTCCATTCTCCTCTCGAGATCTTGGGCATGCACGCACTCGTGCCCTGCGTGAATTTAAGCCACCAGGTCCCGGACTCGAACTGTGGTCGGCCACATGCAGTCCAGTGACATAGCCATTATGCCAACTGCTGGTCCCTTTTTTAGAAAGATTTTTGCTATAGGGTATTTGCGCTTGTCAGAGAGAGACAGAGAGACAGAAAGTGAGAAATCATCCCCCAGAAAGTATGGTCACACCACAAACCCTTCTCCATTCTCCTCTTGATATTTTGG
Organism: Tupaia belangeri chinensis; assembly: GCF_000334495.1. Lineage (NCBI taxonomy): Eukaryota > Metazoa > Chordata > Mammalia > Scandentia > Tupaiidae > Tupaia > Tupaia belangeri. The sequence goes on from NW_006160160.1 coordinate 2,130,841, forward strand.
GCACACACACGTCTGATGTGAGTTTCAAGTCACTGGGCCTGGGATTCAAACTGCAGTCAACTACATAGAATTCCAGTGATAACAACCCTTATGTCACCTGCTAGTCCCTTGTCATTTTTAAAAAAAACAGTTTACATGAGATCTAACCTCTTGAAATCAATTATTTTTAATTAAGCTTATTTTTAAATAATTATTTTATTTTATCGCCTTTGGGTATGTATGCATTTGCAGCTTTTTAGACAAAAAATAAAAGATAGAGAAAAGAAAAATATAAATGAAGGGAAGGATAGGACAGGCACTGAGAGGAAGAACCAGAATTGGAGGGGAT
>NW_006160160.1:2132753-2154998 GCF_000334495.1 Tupaia belangeri chinensis
TTTGAGCAAAGGGAATGAAAGCATACTGAAGCAGAGGCAGCAAAAGGACATAGAAAGAGCATAAAAGCTTCACAATTTGATTTTGGGTTCAACTTTATTTATTCTCAATACCTCTGGACAAATAAAAGCCACGACAGATGATGGCATTGTCCGCTGGTACACACAGAGCCCAGTCCAAAGCCACACTACCAATGTCCCCTCACCAGCTTTAGGAGATCTGTTTTAACCTTGTATGTGTCATCTAAATCAATCAATCAATAAGTAAGCATTAATCCTAAGAGACTCATTACGGTATAGTCATTAAACTGTCCATCTATTCGGCAAATGATTATTGAATGCTTCCTTGTATCAAGATCTGTTTGGAGAGCTAAAGACAAAATGGCTGGTCAGTGAAAACAAATATGGTCCCAAACGTTGTGGAGCTTGTAGTCTTGTGAAGAGTGCTGTTAATCAAGAATTCTTGAAATAAATACATGCTATGGAAGAAAACTATGATAAGAGACAGTGGCAAGAGAGAGCAAAACAGAAGAACTGAACCTGGCTGAAAGCTTGGATGTCATGCTCATAAACAGTGATCATTCAGCAGCAGCAGTCTCAAGATGAGTGGGTGTAACATGGGTAGAAGTTAGAGAGTAGAAATTTTAGCATCTGCAGAAGTTCCATGCTGTGGAACTTTGTCTGTCTATATTTTGTTTGGAAAATTTGAAAACAGGGTAGTGGTGTATTCTCATACACCTTTTGAAAGTATTACATTTAAGACATAACGAAGAGTATAGGATGGCTAGGAGTAGATAAAAAAGACAAGTTAGGAGATGGCAAAGTAGATGAAAGTTAATCTGTAGAGTAGACATCATCTCCTGGAGAACAGAGTCAGGAGACAAAGAATCTAAGCTGCGATCTTGACCATACAATGACGAGAAGAGGAAGGACAACGCTGATAGAACCAGAGAGAAATTAGGCAAGGAGAAAGAGAAAATAATAGGTTGCTGGATAGCATCATCACAAGTATTTTGTTTGAAGAGGGGGAAAGAGCTAGCATTTCCTTTCTCATACAGGAGTAGTATGGAGTTCACGAGAAATGCAGGTGTAAGTTGTGAGATTTTTAAATGCACTCTTCTGAGGCTGGCCCTATAGCCTAGTTGTTAAAGGATCTGGATCCCACACCTGGCCAATTGCACAGTTTTAATCCCAATCCCAGGGCCTTGAAAACCACACCAGGCATGTGTACATGTGTGCCCCAAATCTCAGCGGCTCAGAGAAATGGAGACAAGATTATGGAGTGACCATGTTCCTTTGGAGGGTGTGCTTTCTTCTATCCCTATCTTTCTCTAGTGAGCACATGTGTCCCTGGCAAATTAAAAAAAGAAAAAAAAATAGTTGCTCTCCTCTAATGACTTGTTTTCTAGGATTTACTAAATCCAAATAAGAACTACCTGTCTCTCAGACACAGTAAATCATGAAACAGTTCAAAATAAAATCAAGTGACTCTCAGCAACCTTCATTGTCTCTGATTCCTATGACAGACTGATGGACAGTGCTAAGAAAATCTGAGATGGACGTATCCAAAAACATTCTGTGAAGAACTTATAAAGCACTTATGAAGGTAGGCATCTTAAGTAAAGAAGTATAAGACATTAAAGAAAATCATGCTTCAATTCAAGAAAGCAAGGTAGGGACCAGCAGATGGCATAATGGTTATGTTGTTGGACTCCCACATAGTTGACTGTGGTTTGAGTCCCAGACTGGGTGGCTTAAAATTCATGCCAAGTGCATCAGTGTGCAAGCCCCAAATTATGAGAGAAGAATGGAGGAGAAGGGATTACAACACAGCCATTTCCCCGGGGATGATTTCTCACTTTCTGTATCTGTTTCTCTTTGTCTTCCCAGTGAGCACACATTCCCTATAGCAAAAATCTCTTTAAAAAATTACTCTAAATAAATGGTATGTCTAAAAAGAAAACACAAATTCAGAAATGACAATGTGGCAAGGAGAACGCCTTATCTGTCAGATCCATTCTCCTTTTTTTTCCCAAACAAAGCCTAGATTTTTTTTCTTTTTTTAAGTTTTTGCCATAGGACACAAGCATTTGCTGGAGAGAGACAGAGAGAGAGAGTTAGAGGGAAAGTGAGAAATCAACCTTCAGGGGGATGGCCACACCACAATCTCCTCTCCTCCATTCTCCTGGGATTTGGGGCATGTACACACATGGCCCCAGTGTGATTTTCAAGCCACTAGATCTGGGACTTGAACCACTGTTGGCAATGTGGTAAAGTCCAGTGTCTTAACCACTCACCACCTGCTGGCCCCAAAAAAGCTTAGGTTTTTAACTGGTCACAGTGCTATCCAGCTAAAAGACTTCACTTTCTGTCCTCTCTTACTGCCATGAGTGGTGTATGATGTGAGTAGAAGCAACGCATTGCATAAGGAGTTCTAGAAAGTCTCCATAAAGGGAAAGGTTGTCCTTTTTGGCCCCTTTCTCATTACAGTTTGTTGAAATGTAAATGTTAAGTGTGTCACTGAATCAGTTCCACAGAATCTGAAACTACACACTAAGCATAAAGGAACAGAAAAGGAGAAGGTGTCTGGGTCCCTGATGACGTGAGACTTCCTTCAATTGTGAGTAATAAAAATATCCAGCTAGATTAAATCATCCTTTTGATGGATTTCTAGTATATATAATATGAGGTAATAAAAATCAATAATTTCAAAGAACAATGTTCTTTAAAAACACTAAGGTGCTAGACTCCCACATGGTCAACTGCAGTCCCGCACCTGGTGTCTTGAGAATCACTCCAGATGTCTGTGCATGCATGCCCAAAATCCCTGGAAGAGAATGGACTAAAAGGGATTGTTGTGTGGCCATCTCCTCTGGAAGGGGGGGGAATGATTTCTCATTTTCCCTTTCTCTGTCTCTTTCTCTGTCTCTTTCTCTGTCTCTTTCTGGCTAGCACACACACCCTATGGCAAAACCTCAAAAGAAAATTACATAAGATAGAGTCAAAGAATTACTTAATTTTCTGTAAAATTAATCAACTTTGGCATATTAAATTTCATATAGTTTGATCAAATAACTTTTATATTATATGCCCTTTTTTATTTGTTTCACATGAAGTTTAAGAATTTCTCATTTTCCCCTAGCATTTTCTATTCTATAATTTAGAGGGTTAAGATAGCCTCGAAAATTAGTAAAGGGACTGATAACCAGAATATATAGGGAACTCAGTTTACCTGAAAAAAAAACAAAACTGAAAGATGGGCAAATGAGCTGAACAAACAACTCTCTAAGGATGACATACAATGGCCAAAGACCATATGAAAAAATGCTCAACTTTACTATCATAAGGGAGAAGCAAATCAAAACCACAATGAGATATTACCTAACCCCAGTCAGAATGGCTAAGATTTAAAAAATAAAGAATGATAAGTGCTGGCAAGGCTGTGAAGTAAAGGAAACTCTTATTGGTGGGAATGTATGTACAGCCACTGTGGAGAACAATATGGAGGTTCCTCAAAGACCTACAGATAGAACTGCCACATGATCCAGCAGTTTCACTCCTCAGTATTTGCCCAAAGGAAAAAAAATACTTGCACACCCATATATATTGCAGCATTATTCACAATTGCTAAGACATGGAACCAAACCTATTGTCCACAAACAGATGAATGGATTGAAAAGTGTGGCACCTTTACACTATGGAATCCTGTTCAGTCATAACAAATGATGAGACCCTGTATTTGATAGGAAAGTGCACAAATATGGAAGATTTACTGCTAGAGGAAGCAAGCCAGACTATGAAAGAGAGGCATTGTGTGTCCTCAGTCATTATATACCAAATCAACATTCTATTGGCAGAAACTGAAAGCTTGGAAGGTGTAAAAGCATGGAGAGCAATCATGATACTAGAGATAGTGTGGAATAAAGGTAGAAAATGGGGGAGGCTAAAATGAAGAAAATCAAGAGGTAAAAGAAAGAAGGAAAATATTTAAGAGACACAAAAATGGAAAACTATCTATTGATCACAATGCGTGTGATAATATCTTTGACTGAACCAATAAACAGTGTATTCATGATGGGAAAATTCACTTGGTATGAAGTAATGATGCACAGTAATTGAATGTAAACAAAAAATTTAAGTAAGAAAATTTGGAATTTTTATTTTAGAAGAAAAGAGGCAATAAGATGGTGAAAGAGCACCCAGGCCTTTAAATGGGAACAGATGAATGATGCTTAGAAATATTGAAGAACATACAGAAGAGATTTCAGAGCCTGGGAGATGTGCCAGGAGTGAGATGGGCAAATATCCCAGGAATTTCAGAAACTATAGATCAGTGAGGTTGACATTTATCTCCAGCAGACTTCTAGAACAGGTTACTAAATGAAGGGTTTATGAACATTTAAAGGAAAAAAAGAAGGGGGAGTGGAACTGATGATCCCCAAGGAACTGTGTAGAATGTTGTTGTTCCTTCTTATTCTCACCTGCCAGTTCTCTTCCTTACATATTGCTGTTTACTAGGATACTATCATCAAGTCTCTTTCTGCTGTTTGTGCATTCTGCTCACTAGAATATCTCATATATATTCATTACTTTACTATAGCTATTCAAGGATAGCCAACAAGACAAGTGAGCAAAACCCCAGAAGTACAAGAGATAGTGAAATGTTTTAATACAAATATGCAGGAAGGATTATAGTGTGCAAATACCAGATCACTGATGGTAACCATTTTCAATTTGGACATAATTAAGAAGTTAATCTGCCTGTTAAAAAGAGAAGAAATATTCTTAATACTCCATGTTCCTTAGCTCTTCTACCTCTGTAGGCATTGAATACAGAGCATTCAGGGGGAAAAAAAAGAAAAAGTGGTTAAGTTTCAGGGATTGGAGGTACAGACTTGTCATAGGGGAAAAGAAGCAATTCTGGAGTTAAGTGGTAACTGAGAGCATGTATTTTAGTATAAAGTACTTTAAATAAAGACTCTTGGGCCAGCAGTAACATGGTAGTTAAGATACCTAGATTCCACTTGGACGACTGCACAATTTGAATCCTATACCCAGTGGCTTGAAAAACATGCCAAGTGTGTGTCAATGCATGCCCCAAATCCCAGAAGGAGGGAGAAATACAGAAGGGATTGTGGCATGACCATTCCCAAGTGTTCTCACTTTCTCTCTTTCACTCTCTCTCGTTCCCTCTGATCAGGGCACATGCCTTCTAGTAAATTTAAAAAAAAATCTCTGAATAATGACTGTATTTTAAACTAAAATTTTCATAATTGCAGATGAGTTTAGGGACAGTGTTTTCTGTTGAGACAAAAACAGGCTGAAATGTAGAATTGGATCAGTAGAAACAGGAGGAAAAGAAATAACTATCCTCAACATATCTGACTGAAAATATTCACCAGTTTCATAATGAAAAAGATTTAGATTTTGATGGGATTGATGACTAATGATTACTTTATAGGGATTTCTCATGATTGGGTTGAACTTAACTCTATTTGGTTATATCCTAGTGTGGGCACGGTTATTTGCAACTCGTTCTCTTATTATCTTCTTAAAATTCTGAGCCCCTGTAGATTTTAGAGGTGGAGTCAAAAGGAAGATGGATCACCTCCTGATAACTGCAGTTATGGTTCTGCTGCAGATATGCTGCAGATGGGACCAGCAGAAGGCATAATGGTAAAGTTATTGGACTCCCACAGAGCCTACCATAGTTCAAGTCCTATACCCAGCAGCCTAAAACTTGTGCCAAGTTTATGTGCATACATGCCCAAAATCCTGAGAGGAGAACGGAGGAGAAGGGACTGCGGCATGGCCATTGCCTTGGCAGGGGGTGGGGGTGATTTTTTACTTTCTGTTTCTCTGTCTCTCTCTCTCTCTTTGGTGAGCACATGCCCCCAATAGCAAAAATGTCTTTTTAAAAAAAATTAAGATTTTTCTGCAGCTGGCATAATGGTTACATTGCTGAACCCCACATGGCTGTCTGTAGTTCAAGTCCCCAACCTGGAGACTTGAAACTCACACCAAGTGTGTGTGTATGCATGTCTAAAATTCAGAAAGAATGGAGAAGAAAGGATTGTGATGTGGCCATCATTCCCACTGGGGAGTGATTTCTCTCCTCCTGTCTCTCTTTCTCTCTCTCTCTCTCTGGCAAGAATGCAAGCCCTATAGCCAAAATCTCTCCAAAAAAAAAAAAAATTCTGCTGCCAAGAATTAGCAAGTCATGTAAACATATGACTTCCAGAATACTGCCTTCCAAGACTTATTCCCAACAATGATGGTAGCTCTTAAATCCACTGAGAGATGTATTTTTATCTCCCAACTACACATTGTTATCAGAAAATCACAGAGATCAGGATCGAAGACCTTATCTTTTCCAGCACCATTCTTGGCCTTAGTCAATAGTATCATCATCTTGATCCTTCCTGTCTAATCAAGCTGCCACCTTGGAGTTATCCAGCATTCCTCCATGCCCACCTCTCCATTCCACCATTTCTATCAACCACCAAAATCTACTGACACTTCCTTCAAAGTCTCACAAATCAGTCAATTCCATCTTCTTTCCCTTTGTCATTGCCCTAATTCAGTCCCTTATTTATTTTTGTCTGCAAGTATCTTTCTAAGATAAAAATCCAATTATTTTACAGCCATACTTCTCAGTAAACCTTCTGTGGTCCCATCTTGAATGAAGTTTCCACCATGAATAAAGGTCAGATCTTTAGTAAAGGTTCAAAGTCTTTAAAAATTGACTTCTACTTGTCAAGCCTTATTTTCTACCCTCTCATTTCTTTTTTCTCTCTCTCTAACTCTCCTTTCATAGAGAAAAAGATACACACACACACACACACACACACACACTACCTATACTATAATCACCAAAAGCTAAGTTTTCTAAATATAAATAGTAAATGTTTACTCAGAGTCTAAGTATGGGGCTTTCTCTCTGGGACGGCTTAAATATTATGACCTTGAAAGTCTTCCCTGATTCCTAAAAGCCAAATTAATCATTGGCCTCACTTGTATAACACAATGCTGGTTTGTTTTGTTTGCTTGTTGTTGTTGTTTGTGCCTGCAATGTACCAGGACTTTTCAGAGCTCAGGTGATATAGAACTGAAAGGAATAATGGAGGCCTGAAGTCAGGACATGCATTGTACAGAACATCCAGGTGTATTACCTGGAGGGTTAAGAGTAGCATGGAGAAGAGGAAGAAGGCAAGCGTTTCCAGTGGCTTAGTTCTTTGACCTGCAGTCCATCATAGTCAGTATTTATTTATCAGTGGCTTTGATAAAGACAGGGGAAGCATATCAAATAATTCATCACAAAACAGGAGAAATGCCTAAGATAATAAAACACAGCAGAGGAATAAATATATATCAATAGATTTGATTTCTTTTTCTTTCTTTCTTTCTTTTTTTGTTGTTGTTAGAGAGATTTTTGCTTTAAGGTACATGAGCTTGCCAGGGAGACAGAGACAGAAAGTGAGAAATCACCCACCAGGGGGGTGGCTATGACAAAACCCCTTCTCTTCTATTCTCCTCTTGGTATTTTGGGTATGCATGAATACATGCCCAGTGTGAGTTTCAAGCCCACCCCTAGCCCCCTTTCACCTCTGTCCAAGATTCCAACCATAGTTGACCATGTGGGACTCCAGTGACGTAACCATTACATAATCTGTTGGTACAATAGGTTTGATTTCTAAGCTAATAAAATGGAATATAAAGGAATAATTTGAAGACATGTACTTCATTTTCCAAATACTCATTATATAAGGACATGCATTATGGGAGAATAGAGGGACTAATTTAACAGCAATTTGTGTGAATTGGATTTAGTTGTATAAAATAGTTAATATTTACTGGCTAGCAATTGGGCTAAATGCTTTACATGTGATATAATTTTCTACACTCAGAAAGATACTATTATCATCCTTATTTTATTAAATCTAGGCCAAAGTGATTTGGATTACTACTGTTTTAAAGTTTGAACTTTTAAATACAAAATACAGAAATAAAATGAGTCATTGCACAGCTCATTCTTTCTGCTATAACAAAATATCTTACATTGGCTAATTTATAAGCAATCATTATTTATTTTTCACAGTTCTGGAAGCTCAGAAGTCCAAGATATAGTGCTAACCAATTTGGTGTCTGATAAGGACTGCTTTGACTCCCAGATGGTACCTTCTGTGTACTTTCATGGAAAAAGGGCAAAAAAAGATGAACACTATGTCCTCACAAAGCAGAAGAGAGGGGAGGGTCATGTAGTTCTCTGAAATCTCTTTAAAAGGGCATTAGTCCTATTCATGAGTGCAGAGTTCTAATGGCTTAAGCATGTTCTAAAAGACCCACCTCAATAATATCACCCTGGAGTTTAAGTCCCAACATAAAAATTTTCAAGAAATACTAACATTTAAACCATAGCAATTATACAGAAACATTATATCTCCTTCCATATACTAATGATGTTAGTAAGAAAAGCTACATTGCTCAGCTTTATGTGAAGGAAAGAGATGATAAGACCAGACTTAAGATGAGTAAGAATTAAGCCCTGTGCTTAAAATGCTTCCTGGCATTGAGAGAGATGGTTGGCATAGTGGTTAAAGTGGCTAGGTCTCACATGGCCAACTGTACAGTTCAAGTCCTATACTCAGTGGCTTGAAAAATATACCACACACATAATGTAAAACAACAACAACAAAAATAGGAGGCATCTCATTATCCAACTTTAAAATATATTACAAAGTGGTGATAATCAAAACAGCATGGCACTGGTGGCACAAAAGTAGACAACATAGATCAATAGAACAGAAAAAAGATTCTGGAAATAAACCCCAATCAAGCCCTGATCTTTGACAAAGGGTTCAAGACAATAGAGAAAAGAAAGCCTTTTCACCAAATGATGCTGGAAGAACTGGATATCTACCTGCACAAAAATGAAATTGGACCTCTATCTCTCACCATTATTAACAAGAATAAACTCAAAATTGATCAAAGATTTAAATGCAAAGCCTCAGAATATAAAACTACTAGTAACAAATGTAGGGGAAACTGTTAAAGACATTGGAGTAGGCAAAAATTTCTCAAATAAGACCCCTAAAGCACAGGTAATAATCCCCAAAATAGATGAGTAGTATAACATCTACCTAAAGCATTATTTTATATCAAGGGAACCAATTATTAGAGTGAAAAGACAACCTTTGGGATGGAAGAAAGTATTTGCAAATTATTCCTCAGACAAGAGATTGATATTCAGAATACAGAAGGAATTCAAGCAGCTCACCCATAAAAAATAAATAAAAAATAAATAAATAAATAAATAAAACATAATCCAATTAAAAACTGGACAAATGCATTGAATACACAATTCATGTCCAAGGACGACCTATGACTGGCCAAAAGGCACATGAAAACATGTTCAAAATCTCTGTCCTAAGGGAAATGCAAATTAAAACCACAATGAATACCATTTAACCCCAGATAGAATGGCTGGGGATTTAAAAAAAAAAAATGAAGAACGATAAATGCTGGTGAGATTCTGGTGAAATGAGAACCACCCTAAACTGTAGGTAGGAATATAGATTAGAACCTCTGTGGAAAACAATTCAGAGGTTCCTCAAAAAACCTACAAATATACCTACCACATGACTCAGTAATCCTATTCCTTGGTATATACCCAAAGGGCAAGAAAATGCTCAGAAAGACACTTGCAAATCCATGCTTATTGTAGCATTATTTATAATTGCTAAAACATGGACCCAACCTAAGTATCTAGAAAGAAATGACTGGGTTGAAAAGCTGTGGCATATATATACATATATTCACTGGAATATTACTTGGCTTTAAGAAACAATGAGCCTTATCATTTGAATCAAAGTGGATAAATACAGAAGACTTAATCTTGAGCAAAGTGAGCCTGACTTTAAAAGATACACACTCTCTGTCCCCATTCAATTTGTAATGAATATTTGCACTCTATAGTAGAAATGGAAAAAGCCAAAGATATGACAGTATAGAGAATAAGTGTAGATACCAGAGATTGCAAGGGAGTGAATGTGAGGTGTAAAGGGAAGAAACATTAAACAGACCACACACACACACATGCACGCACACACATATATATGGTGTACAAATTTGAATGGAAAAAAAAATAAAGAAAAATACACTGGATGTGCATGTGTGTGTGCCCAAAATCCAGAGAGAAGAATGGAGTAAAAGGGATTGCAGTGTGGCCATCTCTCTTTCTCTCTCTATCATCTCTGGTGAGTGTGTATGTCCTATTAAATGAAAAAAATAAATCTTCCTAGCATGAGACACTGAGCATATTTCTGTTTATACAAAGTGGCGAGAGGATGTGCCTTAGGGTAGGGGTGTCTTAGGTAAACAAACAAACAGAGAAAAAATATGTCATCTGAGTAAGAAACCAGAAGGCTGAGTTGAGTCCAGCCACTGCCCAAAGGTGCCATGTTTACTTAGCAGTGGTCATATGCAAATTCTTAAATTATTCGTATCTTCTTCCTTTAGCCTTTACACAAACCTTCTATCATATCTGCTTTAGGGACTCTCCCTCCCCCGATACTCGACCTTCCTTTCAGTAAATCATTTGTTACTGGAAAGCACCTCTTGCTCTAATTAAAAATCTGAACTGACTGCTTTTGAATCATCTCTTTTTGGACCAGGATTATAAAACCATCTGAAAGTTGTTCTATTCTCTTAAACCATCAACCTCCCAGTAACCAAGTCATCATTTTCCTCTTACACACATGTAAGTTATGTTTTGATGGGAGAGGGAAGGTATCAATTGGAAGTCATCATCCAAGACAATTATGCATTTTCCCACAAAAGAGAATATTTATTCCACAGTTTCTTGCATAAGTACTCTTTGCATAAGTGATAATATAAGACCTCTATCTCTACTTCATTAATACTTGCTTCATTATTTTATCAGAGGATGAAACAGACTTAATAGAAGATAATTATATTATTAGCTTTGAGGATTCTAGAAAAGAAATAAAGAAAGAGATCAGTATTACATTTGTTCCTTCTTAATCTCCTAACTCTTCTCAGGACTTTTCAAAAGATAATTGCCTATATTCAGAAAGTACATGAGTTAATTTTCTTAAGACCTTAGAAACACACATAAGACCCAAAGAAGACCTCGGGACATCATCTGTAATCTTTTCCCTAACAGGATTATTGAAAACAGAGTGATTACAAAGATGCTGAGCTAAAATGATATTATTAATATTATTATTATATGAAAGAATTTCTTTTTATGTATATCTATACAAAGCATATAAAATAATACATCTCAGCGTGTATGCACTCAGCAACGTGTTTTAGTATTTGTTATGAGAGTAACACATGCCTGCAATTTTTTTAAAAGACAAAAGGATTTATGGTAAACATCATATCTTCCCCCTGCCCCACTTCCTGATGTACCCAAAACACGTTCTCCAAAAGGAACTGTTGTAAAAGCATGCACCCACAAACATTCGTGTATTCAGGGCTTTTGAACTCAAATCGAGGCTTTTTGCATTCTCTTGCTCAAGTGTAGTCTACCAAACAGTTTATCTTGGATTTTTTTTTTTTTGCAAGATATTTCCATATCATTATTTATAAAGGATATCCAATATTCAGTTTTATGGTTACATAATAATGTCTGTCACTAGTGCCCTATTAGTAGACATTTAGATTATAAATTGCTCTTATTATCATGCTGTGCTCATGTTGCTGAGCCTATACGTTTTCATATATTGAGAGAACGTACTAAGATAAATTCCTACCAGTGGAATTGCTGGGTCAGAAGATACATAGACATTTTAAATATGCTAGTTGGATCATGTTTTATATACATGAAGATAAATATATTAAGTTGTAGATAAAGTGTATAGCAAAATATAAGTTTTATTGTATTTGAAATGGGACAAAGTTAAATGATTTGCTCCAAAATACGAGAAATGTTTTAATAGTTTTTGTTCTTTTCCCTTAAGACAAAAGAGATTACAATTTCTTGTTTGAACATTTAGCAAAAAAAAAAAAAAAAAAAAAAGCACAGTAGGATCCTGAATGTACTGAATGTATTTAAAGAGATAAATTTTGAATTGCGCTTCATGTTTATATATTTTTCGAAATTCCAGAAAACAAATACTGTATATGGAACAGTATAGGAAAGAAGTACTTCACAAGAGTTAATTATCTGAACCATAAAAAAAGATAAAATTTCATTCTCAGTGGATGAAAACCTGCACTTCTAAATCAGACTTCTAGTAATTTTGAACATGACAATGATTGCATATGAAACAGTGAACAGACACATGTAACTCGACCTGCTCAAATATTCAGAAATCATTTCATGGTTGTTACAGTCTAAGATAAATTTTCTTGGACATGCCTAGTCACGCACTCTTTAGACATGTCCTTTAGTAAAGATAAACTGCACTTCAATATAAAATGGAAATCCAAAGCCCACGGTAGGTTCATTTTCAATTTTGTTCTTTTTCCAATATCTTTATATTTATATTCTGATCTTTATATTTTCTCAAGCTCATGGTTCTCTCTGTGAATTTACATAGGGCTTTCTCCTAAAAAAAGTTTTCAACTATGTTTCTAACTACACATTCAAAGACAGAAAGTAGATAGGTAGATGACAGATAAATACACGCAAACTTTTCATATGTTAATATTTAATCATATGTCCCTCTCTTTGGGGCTTTGGTCTCACTGTCTGAAGTGCTAAATAGGAAGGTACAGGCAGCCAGTGATAGCTCCCCTGTCAATCTCAGTGGGCATGAGCAGTCGCTGGAGCTTGCAGTATCAGTTGCTAGGCAACCTGTTCATCTGCTGAGCCTGATATTTCAATTCGGCAGCAGTAAACGTCTGTTATGTTACCGCCATTCGGAACTACCTTCATTACATAGTATCTACTATTATAATAAAGAGTTCCAAATGTTTAGGGGTGCAAGGGTAGCAAGAAAAATCAGAGCAGCTGTGGCACAGAGATAATGTCAAATTAGACTTTCGGCATATAAAAAAAAGTATAAAATGATGACTTATTTAACACTGAGTCCTTCCTGACAGAGCAATGAAAAAACATCCTGCCAGACTATTTACCTGATTAAATCAAATCAAGTCTTGTTACCATTCGAAAAAAATTTCTAACGGCTACTATAATGAAGGTAAAACAGTCATGCCATAGAGGAGGCAGAAGAATATTAATGCCCTGTATATAGTAAATGAGGCTAGTACGTCTAGCCAAGTGTGTCCAAGGACAATTCTTGGGAACAGACCTTTATGGAACCACATTTATGTCTGAGAAGCAGTTGCTTTGTAGGTATTCCAGATTGCCAATCTTGCTCAAACAGTTTCCTAAATAATTGTCTGAGATTCTATGATATTCACTGAAAGTGATTTCAAATGGCACTCTCTTAATTTCTTGAATTTATTTTAGATGCAAATAGTTGTAATAAAACGGCTCAAATCTCAGTTGTGTTACTTATCCATTCTGTCTTCATGTTTCTTTTCTTAATTTATAATATAGAAGTGTCTGCTCAGGCTGCTATAACAAAAATATCCTAAGCTAGGTGGCTTATAAACAACAGAAATTTATGTCTTACAGTTTTAGAATTTGTGAGGTCCAAAACCAAGATGCCAGCAGATTCTCTGTCTGGTCAAGATCTCTATATCATAGGTTATATATTTCATGGGTCTTAATTTGGAGGAAGGGATAAACAAACATCCCTCAAACCTCTTTATTTTTTAAAGGTTTTTGCTATAGGGTATGTATGCTTTCCAGAGAGAGACAGAGAGAAAGTGAGAAAATCACTCCTTCAGTGGAGGATGGCCACACCACAGTCCCTTCTCCTCCATTCTCTTCTCCAGATTTTGGGAACACACACACACATGCACCTGGTTTAATTTCCAAGCTGCCAGGTCCATGATTTGAACTGGGGTCAGTCATGTGGGAGTCCAGTGCCTTAACCATCATGTCTCCTGCTGTGCTCCCCATCATTCCTCTTTTATAAGGGAACTAATCCAATTCATCTCCCAAAAACTGCCACATCGGGGATTAAGGTTCAACATATGGGTATTGGGGGGACACATTCAGACCATAAGGATGTGAATTCATTAGAATATAGTTTGGGGTTCAGTAGCCAAAACAAACCAACGACAACAACAAAATCCTAAAGTAACAGTATCTTAAACAATGTAGAAAGTTACTTTTTAACACATAACAATTTAAAAAGTCCAAGATTAATATAGTCTTTTCCAGGATCAGCAGTTAGCATAATGGCTATGTTGCTGGACTCCCATGGAGTTGACCACGGTTCGAGTCCTGGACCTGGTGGCTTAAACTCACACTGGGTGCGTGTGCGTGTGTGCCCAAGATACCGAGAGGAGAATGGAGGAGAAGGGATTGCGGCGTGACCATCCCTCCTGAGGGGTGATTTCTCACTTTCTGTCTCTCTGTCTCTCTCTGTCTTTCTGGCGAGTGCATGTGCCCTATAGCAAAAACCTCTCCAAAAAGAAAAAAATGTAATCTCTTCCATTTTTTGCATTCCCGTCTTATTCTAAGAGGCCCATTACAATGCTTTCTAGCCAGTCAGAAGCTACTGGAAAAATGTGTCTATGCTTCTTCCCTTTAAGAGGACTACTGATGCTGGCACTCATTACTTCTGCTCACATGGACAGAACTTGTTCACACTCAACTTCAAGGGAAACTTGAGAAATGAAGTTGTCAGCTGAGAGGGCATGTGTCTGTCCAGCTGAAGCTCAGGGTAGCTATTACTAAAAGTAGAATTGTAGCTATTGAGGGACAATTTGTCTCTGGCCTATGAAGAAACAAAAGCAGTTCCCAGCACTGTTATACAGGAGAAATAATAAAATCATATTAAACTGTAAAAATAAAATTTCTAAGATATATGTCAGGTTTCTCTAGGGAGACAGAATCAATTGGTTTGGATAGATATATAACAGGAGACTTACTAGAGAAATCAGTTCACACAATTATGGCAACTGAGAAGTCCCACAATAGGTCGTGTATAAGCCGGAGATCCTGGGATTCTGGTAGTGTGGATCAGTCCAAGTCCAAAGGCCTCAGACGCAGAGAAGTTGATGATGGAACTCATAATCCAAGGCTGAAAAGCCTGAGAACCCAGATCACTGGTATAAATCCTTGAATCAGAAGGCAGATGAGCCTTGAGTTCTGATGTCAGAGGCAACAGAAACTTATCTTGCTCTGTCTCAAAAGAGACCCATATGGTCTTGTGTATTTTACATTACTTTTATTTTTTTAGATTTTGCAATAGGGTTTATGACCTCACCAGAGATAGACAGAGAAAGAGAGGGAAATAAGAAATAATCCCCCAGGGTGGAATGGCCATGACCCAATCCCTTTTCCATTCTCCACTTGGAACATTGGGTACACACACACACACACACACACACACACACGGTGTGTTTTTCAAGTCTTCAGGTCTGGAACTTGAACTGTAGAGTCAGCAACAGGGATCCAGTGCCTTAACCACCGTGTCACCTGCTGGCCCCAGTTTTTGTATTCATTCGGAGGCCCTTGTTGATTGGATTGCACCTACCCACACTGAGGGCAGATCTCCCAACCACATCCAGCCTATCAGAACTGAATACTGGGGCTGGCAGGTGGTGTGGTGATTAAGGTGGCTGGACTCCCACATGACTGACTGTGATTCGAGTTTTGGACCTGGCAGCATGTGCTCTCACTTTCCTTTCTCTCTCTTTCTCTCTGGTCAACTTCAAAAAAATAAAAATAATGACAATGAGTAAGATTAAATTTAAAAATTATTTTAAAAAATAACTAAATATTGATCTCTTCTGAAAACTTGCCCACTGACACAGTCTGAGTCATGATGTTTCTAGGTATTCCTTAATCCATTCGAGCTGATGCCCAAAAGTAGCCATCACATTATAATAACACCACAGGAATGGAGCAGGGCAGACAGGATAAAGCATTAATTTCACTCCTTTACCTCGCTCCTCACTCCTTAAGGACAATGGGCCTGGAGATCAAAAATCAATTTGAGGGTGCAATATATGTTCATTCTCTTGATTATGGTGACGATCTCACCTATGTGCCCAATTAAAATTTAACAAACTAGGGACCAGCAGTTGGCATAATGGATATGTTGCTAGACTCCCATGTAGTCACCCACGGTTCAAGTCCTGGACTCGGTGGCTTAAACTCAGGCCAGGCGCATGTGCGTGTGTGCCCGAGATCCTGAGAGGAGAATGGAGGAGAAGGGATTGTGGCATGGCCATCCTCCCTGGGGGGTGATTTCTCGCTGTCTGTCTCTCTCTGTCTTTCTGGCGAGCGCATGTGCCCTGTAGCAAAAACCTCTAAAAAAAAAAAAAATTAGTCAACTATGCATTTTAAATATGTATAGTTTGTCACATGCTAATTATCTCACGAAGAACTTGTAAAAACAATAGTAAGAGCATGAACTGTGAACAGTATTGCATTTACATAAATGTGATGGCTTTTCTTAGAGAAATGCGCAATCTTCAAAAACCTTCATGGAAAGTTCATATTATACACGAATTATGCATGGATTTCAAAGTTTTGTTGCATTGAAATACAATCAGAAATGCATTCTATTCAAGAATTGTTATGATATCTTTGAATAGAATCTAGTTTGAGTCACTTAGAGAGATAAGACGAATTCTGCTATAATTGAAGCAAGAACATCGAATTTATAGGGAAACTTGAGTGTAAGAATGGTGAAATCATTTATGCTTTATAAGAAGGGTATGGGGATAATGCACCAAAGAAATCAATAGTTTACAAATGAATGAATAACTTGTTTTAGTAAATAGAGTGGTGGTTAAGGCACTGGAGTTCCACAGGTTGACTGTGGTTCAAGCCCCAGACATGGCAGCTTGAAAATCAAGCCAGGCACATATGCGTGCATGCCCACCTTTCAAGAGGAGAATGTAGGAGAAGGGATTGTCTTAGCCATCTGCCCAGGAGGATGATTTCTCACTTTCTCTCCGTGTGTCTGTGTCTCTGTCTCTCTCTTGCTGGCCAGTACATGTACCCTGTGGCCACCGAGTCCAGAACTTGAACCGTGGGTGACTACATGGGAGTCTAGCAACAGAGCCATTATGCCAACTGCTGGTCCCTAGTTTGTTAAATTTTAATTGGGCACATAGGTGAGATCGTCACCATAATCAAGAGAATGAACATATATTGCACCCTCAAATTGATTTTTGATCTCCAGGCCCATTGTCCTTAAGGAGTGAGGAGCGAGGTAAAGGAGTGAAATTAATGCTTTATCCTGTCTGCCCTTAAAAAAAAAAAAAGAAGGGATAAGATGACATTGAAGACAATTCTCACAATGGCAGACCATCCACATCAGTTTGCAAAGGAAAAACTGATCTTGTTTGTTCCCTAATTAAAGGGGACTGACCATTAGCAGCAGAAACCATAGCCAACACCATAAACATTTCAACTTACCCTGCTATGACTGAAAAATTGAAGTTGAGAAAACTTTCTGCTTGATGGGTACCAAAACTGTTGCACCCAAATTAGCTACAGACAAGAGCAGAGCTTTTAATGGAAACTTCTAAACAAGTGAAATCAAGATCCTGAAGAATGTCTTCACAGAATTGTAACAGAAATGACACATGGCTTTACCGTGTGCTCCTGAAAACAAAGCACAATCAAAACAATGACTACAAGGAGGCTGGAAGTCGTTCAGTCAAAGTAGAAAACAGATCGGTGAAGACCAAGGGTAGCGGCAAGTGTTTTAGGGTGCTCAAGGTGTTTTGCTTCTTGACTTTCTGGAGGGCCAGAGACTAGTAACATGTGCTTATTATGGGACTGTTTGAGAAAGTTAGCTGAAGCTTTAGCAGAAAAACTCCCAGGAGAGTTTCACCAGAATCCCCCTCTGCCAGAACAATGCTTCTGCTCCTTCCTCTCATCAACCAAGGGGAATTTCACTAAAATTTCAAGGGGAAATTTTGAAACACCCACTTTATAGTTTCCATTTGGATCTTTCTCATTTCCTTTTGTTTTCTCATCTTTCTTTCTTTCTTTTTTTTTTTTTTTTGGAAACAGATTTTTGCTATATGATGAGTGCACTCACCAGGGAGACAGAACGCAAAATATCTTCCCCTAAGAGGGGATAGCCATGCAGCAATCCTTTCTCCCCTATATTCCTCGGGATTTTGGGCACTCACACACACACACACACACACCCAGCCTGAGTTTTAAGCTGCTGGGTCTGAGACTCGAACCACAGTCGATTACATGGGAGTCCAGAGATAGAACTATTACATCATCTGCTGGTCCTTATTTTCTCATCTTGAAAAGTCTTTATAGGATACTAATTTTCTTCAGTAAATAATGAAAAAAAAAAGATTGCATTGCTAATGGTTAAATTTTCAGGACCTTCAGGTCCTCAGGGATGGATTTTAAAAATGTCTGGTAAAATCTCTTGTAAAAGTGAACTTAATGAAGGTAATGTTGAGAAAGTTTTGAGGACAGTTACTGGCATGGTGGTAAGGCAGCTGGATTCCAAATGACCAATTGTATGGTTTGAGTCCCAGACTTGGTGACTTGAAAAACATTCTGGGTTTGTGTTTGTGTGTGTGTTCAAAATTCTGAAAGGAGAATGAGGAAGAAGGGATTGAAGTGTGGTCATATGCCCTGTGGGGTGATTTCTCACTTTCCCTGTCTATCTCTGTTCCTCTCTGAGAGGCACGTATTCCTTATGGGGGGGGAGGGACAAAGGTTTGGGGAGAAACAAACCTACTTTTTATTTATTTATTTTTTATTCCATTTTCCCACAAACCTTTTAAAATCTCTCTCACATGTCCTATGAGGGTTAAACTCAAGGAATTCAAGGTGATGCTCTTGCCAGTAAAGTTCTCCAGTGAAGCAGAGGGAAAAAAAAAAATAGAGAAAGATTTTAGCTGGAAATGGATCACTGAGAACACTTAGAAAAAAAAAAAAAGCCTAGATTCATTCAGTAATGTTTTGTTTGTGTTCTCTCTCCAGTTATCAACATGAAGGCCTATCACATTCAGATCAAGGTAATTGTGATGAAGTATAGCAAGAACAGACCTCTGGGGAAAAACAAAAACATGAGAATACACTTTCTTTTGAAACAGGAGTCCGAACCTGCAGGCAGCAGACAATTGGCAAAAACAAGAAGGAAGCAAATGTGTTTTATTTTCCTTTGAAGATTAAATAGTAGAAGAAGGAAAAGCAGGGAGACCAGAACCCTGCAGTTTAGTGATTCTCATCGAGGTCTGCTTGTAACATCCTTTCCCTGACATTTATAGTTTTCTTGGTCTTGGTCATTCCTGTGAATTCTTATCTTCATAGACTTCACATTTATTCATCAAACATCTTTAAAATTATTTATTTATTTTTATTTATTCATTCATTTACTTCTGGTTTGACCAGAGAGAGAGAGAGAGAGAGAAAGAGGAAAAGTGAGATTACAAGTCGCCCGGTCTGGGACTTGAACCATGGTTGGCCTTGTGGGAGTGTCCAGTACCTTAACCACCACACTGCCTGCTGGTTCCTCATCAAACATTTTTATAGTTTCTACTTTTTATGTGCCAAACATTTTGCTGAGTATTGGAATTAAAAAATAAGTCAATTCAACTCCGAAGAAGTTCATTGTATGGGGAAGGGGGGATAAGTAGGAATCGAATCTCTCTGCCTCAGTTTATCTGCTTATTTCTGAAATTTTACTATTCCATTGTACAAATTTATGTGTTATGTATTTAAAGCAAGTCCAGAAAAGACAAGTGGTAGAAAAATGGCAGAAGACCTGCTTTCTGTCCTAGAATGCAGAATCCTTTTCTTTTTGCACATCATCAGAAGTTGTTTTTATTCTGTATTTTGGAATACCAAATTGGATGAACTTGGCCTCTGCATATCATTGGCATCCCTCCTTTCCATGAGATGGTAGTATAAATAGAAGAAGACAGATTGGAGAGAAGTGAGGAATGCATAAATTTCAAAAGTATAGAGCCAGGAGAATAGTGAGATTTTAAGTTAAAGAGTGGTCCATAAACGAAAAAGGAACAGTGTCTTATTTCACATCATTGTTTTCCACATGGCTTTATCTTTTATCCTATATTGATTAACAGATCTGAAATATGATGTACTACATTAGGTGATTAAGAGTAGCACCACATCGTTTCAAATATAAACCGTGTGTGTGTGTGTGTGTGTGTGTGTGTGTGTGAGAAAAGCTAAAAGAGTTTTCATCAGAGAAGGAGATCAGCTCAAGGTTGACATTCTCTGTTTCACAGTTGAGAGCTACATTTTGGATCCATTGCATTTGGATGAAAGAGGAGCATGTGGGCTTGTGAAATGTGGTAGAGGCAAGCTGAACACGCGAAGGACACCTAAATGGCAACAGTGACAACACTGTAGGTGAAAAGCCTTACATCATCCAGTCAGTCTCTAACAAGTCTAAGATTTCATAATGTTAATTAGCTAAATTAATTTCTTTTAAAGGAGGGATTCATACTTTTAATTTTGTATATTTCCTGAGCCTTGATACATTTTCTAAGTAATAAAAAAATGTCCAGCTCCTTCTAAACCATCATCTATTGGATGCTTTGTAATACATTTGTAAACCTCTTGATTGACAATTCATTTTTATTTTAATAATTCCATGGAATCAACAGTCTTTATTAAAATAGTTTGGTGTTGCACAGATCATTCACCTTAGGGTAGAGGAATCTCATGCTCCAATGGCACTTTACTGATTAAGGAAATTGAATTGTAAAGTAGCAACTGTGCTTCTGCAAGCAGACAGGAAAATCAGAGGTTCATAGATACCATCCTCTCTCCCTCACTCACATAACAAAAGACATTCGTGGAGTGCTTTTGATTTTCTCCAAATTATCAATACTGCCATGAAAAATTTGAATGCCCTAATTTCAAAAATTAGAACAACTCCTTGTTCCATCTATCAAAACATCATCTTCACTACCTAGATAAAGTTGGAGAGAAAATCAACTATGAAAAAACAAAAAACAAACAAACAAACAAAACAATGGCACAGAACTTCAAGACAGCACCATTAGAATCATACTTTTTCTAAAAACTGGCAATGGTTATCTTAATCTGAAACAAGAACTAAATCCTCCTCATCCTCTTGATCCATGGTTGTTATCCCAAAAAACAGCTGTGGATTCATGAAAGAAAATGTAATGCCCGAGGTTCCTAGTTTGTAAATCTTAAATGTGTTTTATATTGATTAACGTGGAAGTCTTTCTCCACAAATCCACAGGTATTCAAATGTTTTGGAAACCAAGTGAAAATGTTATTGTGGGCCACAGTGGGGCAAACCAGAGGCAAAAAAGTGAGTGTGGCTGTCTTTGCATCCCTGTCTCAGATTCCCTTAGGAGCTAATCTCAGCCATGGGGATTATTAACAGACAAAGGTTTATTTGCATTTTAACAGGACACACTTGAAGAGAGTTCTTCAACTCAAACAAACTAAAATGATAGATTAGGTTGATGTTTTTGTATGCTACATAAACCTCAGTTAAATCATGGAGATGCTTACTTAATCTCTAATGTATAGAAGAAACTATGTTACTATGTTGATCGGGGCTGGCAGGTATCATGGTGGTTAAGGGTGTTGGACTCCCATAAGGCTGACCACAGTTCAGTCCTGGACCTGGTGGCTTGCTTTCTCACTCCCCTCCCCCCCCCCTCTCTTGCTCACTCTATCCTTCTCTGGCCAAATTAAAATTAAATTAAATAATTCTTAAAAAAAAGGAACTTTGTTATCTGAAATTGTATACACCTATAAAAAAGTAGTGTGTTCAAATAATTTTCAAGGTTGTAGATCATATTTTGGCAACTTCTGGGTTTCAGTGTTACTAATAGCTACACATTATCAACCCATCTGAGTTACTAAAATAATTAAATAAAATGTTTATTCAACAGATAACCACTGTGTCATGAACTGTACAAGATATTGAGGCTTCAACAAATAATAAGGCAGATAGACTCTTCCAGAACATTCTAGAAATTGCTCAAAGGCTAGTGGACAAGAAGCATAGGTTTCCTAGAAAAAAAAAAGGGTCAGAAAGAAGACTGATCAATCAGGGACAGAAAAAAAATGAAGGTTAATTCAACAAATAAAATAAAGTTGGTAATTACTGAGTGTTTTCCCAAGTTAAAGCAAGCTTATACTTTAGTTTCTCACACCATCTCCCAGCTCCCAAATTTATATATATACAT
>NW_006160160.1:2156154-2162223 GCF_000334495.1 Tupaia belangeri chinensis
ATATATATATATATATATATATGTATATATGTATGTGCATATAAGTTTTAAATCACGTAACAATATTTCTTAATGCACACAGAATGTGGCTGATTCAATAGCAATACTATTGCAGCTCAATCAAGCTTAAGTAATAATAAATAATAACAATAGATTCAGAGCTGTTAATTGCAACAACATTTGTCAGGCAAAATGATGATGTGTTTTATTATCTAGGTTGGAAAAAGTGCCACTTAACAAAGCATTATGTATTGTAACACAAAGATTAGAAACTGAAAGCTTTTATGAGTCAAATTATCTTGCCCTAATCATCTGGGTGGCAATCTAAGGAATTTTGCAATGTTCCTTAATTACCCAGCAGGGGCGCTATGGGAAGTTCTCTCAAAATTTGTTCTTAATTTACAGTCCTCCAAGGACAAGGAATTCAAATGTGTCCTTTAACATTCTTTAAAGCTGATAAAGCAGGTCTTTTTTTAGAGAGAGTATCTCCTTCCCTGTGAAAGTAGGGACAATGAGGCTGTCAAAATATCAAAGGTTCCCTACTGACATGTTTTGTCTAGTTCTTCAACTGGGGAAGTTAAAATCAGTCTTTCTGTGTTCCCAGAGTCAACTAGTTTTTTCTGAAACCTTATGGTCTTGCTAGGTGGCACGGGAGACTGAAAACTCATACCTATCGCTTCCCACTGCTTTCTGTTGGGTAGGACATAATCACATAGTCTTGTTTAATCACATGGGAGGCTAGGAACTGCAGTCTAGCGTGTGAGTAGGAAGACATGGAACTGGGCTGGGTGAGCATCTAACCAGTTTCTGTCAAAGTCCTTTCTTAATAGAGAAAAATAAAAGTAGCTTTTGTCAGAAGAAAAGAAAACTCATACTTTCCTAACATCATAGCTACAGATTAGCAGAGAGAGCAGACGAGGACACAGGATCTGGAGTGGTGGGGTAGTGGTCAGGCATGGTGGGGCTAACTTTATGCTTGGTGTCCTAACATATTTTCTCTTTCTCCTCTCTGGTGGCTTTCATTTTGTTTTGTTTTTGACAAGGTCTCCTATGTTGCAATTCTCAGCCTCCTGAGTGGCTGAGAATGCAGGCTTATGCTATAGAATTCCCTTGCCCACAACCCCAACTGCAGGGCCTGACTTTTTGGGTAGAATTGTAATCAGACCTCCCCTGTAGCCTCAGCCTGCTAGGCAAGACTGGTCTGTGTCCTTTCCTTCTAAGATTTCCTAGTTTAGGAAGTAAAGTATTCAGTTTTCCTATACTTAGAGGAAAGGAAGCTGTTGATTTCATCTCACTGAAGGCTGTTGGCCTCAATCCATCTGCAGAACAGGTTTCAGGTGTAAGAGCACAAAGGATTCTGCTTCCCTGGTAAAATGTACTGAATGAAGCCTACTTTTGCATGTCCACTGTGGGTAATCATGTTTTCTCATGCACGTAGAGAGATGGTTGTCCTTTACATAAGCAGCCGTTGTGTGCATGGAGACCAGCCGTAACTCGGATCCTCATCCATTACTGTCCACTAGAGAATGTAAGCTCTTGAAGGCAGGGACTTTGGGTGGCTTGTTTATCATTCTATCTCTATTGTCTACAGTAGCACATAGAATAGGGTAGCTGCTCAATAAATCTTGAATAAATAATTCCAGATATCAGTGCTGTCTTTCATGACATGCTAGTTATGAATGTAGTCATGCATCACTTAACAATGGGGATATGTTCTAAGAAGCATATTGTCACTGTGTGAACATCATAAAGTATGTTTACACAAGCGCAGATGGTGTAGCCTGCTGCACATCCAGGCTATATGATACAATCTATACTTCAAAGGAAACTACCTTTCAAAAAAAAAAAAATGCCAAAGGGTATGTGCACTTGCTGGGGAGAGAAAATAGGCCGCCTGACAATCCAGGTTATATGATACAATTTATACTTCAAAGGAACTACCTTTCAAAAAAAAAAAAAATGCCAAAGGGTATGTGCACTTGCTGGGGAGAGAAAAAGTGAGAGAGAGACCAAGAAAATAGCCTCTATGGGGACTGGCCATATTGCAATCCATGTGCATGGAATGTTTTCAAACAGCTAGGTCTAATTACTTAGTGGGCCATGTGGCATCCGACCACCTTAAACACCAGACAATGGGCTGACCCAGAACTACCTTTCATTTACATGAGTATTATTCTTTCATTGCAATACCCAGTTGACCATGTTGCCATTTTAACTTCAGGAGATCAAGAATTCTTTCCTCTGATCATCTTCTCTTTCTCACTGGTAGATCTTTGTTGGGAAACCATGAGACTTCAAAACAGCTAATTAACTGCAACAGTAACATATTTTTATTAGAAACAGAAGGCTCATAGAAGTAAATATGAAGACCATGGCTTGTCCCTTTTTCTGCATTTAATCACTTGTTTGAACTAATACCAGGGATCTTTTTCCACACAGGGAAGAAATCTGGTAGCAAAATAAAATGTGCTAGTGATATTCATTCATTTTTATTTACTAAGACTCAGGTTTATTATCTCTGTAAATTGCAAAGCTGTGACCTTAAATACTAAGCGTAGATGTGTTTCTTTAGGAAAAAAATTAGAAATTCAAATCAGAGCATAATTTATTTAGCTAGATGATAGTATCTTCTTTTTCTCCTTTCAAAATAAAAAAATAAAAAACATGTAGTACAGTTTATATGCTATTCTCTCTCCCACTGTGGTCATTCTACATAATTTCTCCAAGGGTAGTGCTTCTCAACAAGGATCATTTTTCATTTAGAACATCTTTTTAAATATAAAAAAAATCTGATATAGGTCTTAACTACAAGTAAAAGTGGATATGGATAAGGTCAAAGGTTATGTCTGCCTGTTTATTTTTCTTTCTCTACAGTTCTCCATCCAGTAACACTGTATTGGCCACAAAAGACTAGGCAGAGACCACTAGAAGAAAGTGGAAGAGCATATCAGTTAGGTCAACTTAGTTTCCATGAGACAGAAACCCAAATGGAGTTAAAGGGAAAAAGATATGCTAATTAATTCTCAGATTCTAAAGATAGCTGACCAGCCAAACTTTGGCAAGGGCAGAGATGTGTGATGCCTCAGGGCACTTGACACCAAGGAATCCCAATGGAAATTTTCTCCATATTGCCTTTTTTTTTCTCTTATTACCAAACAGCAAGAAACATGGCTGCTGGCAGCACCAGTTTAGAAACAAATGCATGGATGGTCTCTTTCTTTTTGTGACATAGACATAAGTCCCAGAGAGCCTTGGGTGAATCATTGTTCTTAGGGAATGCCTTGCTGGGACACACACACACACACGCACACACACACACACACACACACACGCACTCACACACACACCTATAATTGGGTATTTCAATAGATCTGATCTCTGAGGGCAGACTACAATGAAAATAATGCTATAATTGGTAAGGAAGTAGTAACCACACAGTAGTTAAGAGAGGGGGTATTTAGTCTTTTGTAGGTTGCACTGTGACCTTATTTTTGTTACCACTTATCAAGATCTCAGTATTACTTTGTCTGATGTTGACATTCCCTGAGGGGGATTATGTTCACCAAAATAACTTGGCCTAAACTGTGATGTCAGGTGAGCTTTGTCATGGAGGCCTAGCTTGTCAGACCAGCTTATAATAAGTGAGATTCACCTGTGAATATCAGAGCAGTTTTTGTATCTCAGGGCCAACTTTTTTTTTCCCCTTCTCAAGTCTTCGATCACCAATTAGTAAGGATTTTGAGAATCACTAATTGTTGAGGAATGGACAGCATTTTGAGTAACTAATGAGCAAATGGGCATATATAAACTTAGAAATAATTGACCTTGAAAGAAAAAAAAAGATCTTGAAAGAAACGATGACAAATCTAAAGGCTTAACAATATCATTAGGCATTTATATAGACACCAAATAAATAGGATTAATAAATGCACAAGATATCTGAAGAAGAGAAAGAGCATGAGACAAAGGGCTTATATACTTATTTTCAAATTCAAATAGTATACATTAAATATGCATTTCTTTTTTATGTCAATCATACTTCAGTAGAACTTTTTTTTTGTTTTTCTTTAAAGAGCTTACTTCTTTTTCTGGAGTAAAGTGAAAAATAAGACTAATAGAAGTAGAAAATTTAAGATGAAAAAAATAAAACTTTCAAATAACTTATTTAGTGGACATAAATCTTAGTATATAGTCACCTACAAAGAATGAACAAAATGAGAATGGGATTGGGATTGAAAGGGAATGGAAAGGTGGCAGGACACCATGAACAATGTGTTCATGGTCATTTCAAGGTGAGGAAAAGGTGGCCTGATGCATTGTGGGTCTGGTTAAGATCAGGCCACATGAATTAGTGATGGAACTGGCTAAGTCCTGACTGCAGGATGCTGATATCAACATTATCATGACACTGTCCTGGATAAAGGTTAACTATTCATAAGTTTGGCATTAAAAGTTCATATTGACTATCTAGTTCTAATATATGAAATATTTGGCAAAGAAGTCTCCTTTTACTACCTTTTCTGAAACTGTATATAAGGTATTACCTTTTGGGAACAAATTCTATTTCTGTTTGATGCTAGTATTAAAAACCCTACTATTCTAGGGCCAGCAGTTCTAGACACCAGGCTGCTTACGGCTGCAGGTCCATCCACCCGAGACCTTCGCACATTCCCACCCCTACTCTTCTCTGGACTTCAAGTTGGTACCATGGACTTTAAAACAAACTTGAACCCCACTCCACCCCACCTGCAAACCGGATCGAGCAGGCCAGCAGTTCCGGACACCAAGCTGCCTGTAGCTTCAAGCTCGTCTGCCTGGGACCATCGCTCATTCTCTGCCCCTTCCCTACTTGCCTTTGGACTCTCTGAATTTTAGTGTTTTGAATAGCGTGTGGTGTGCAATGAGCAATGCGCGATGCGTGATTTTTTGTTTTGTTTTGTTTTTCTTTGCTCTTGAGGTGTTGCTTATTAGAACAGTTGGAGGCTCACTAACTCCTTAGAAACAGGGAGGACTTTGGGCCACCCAGGACCAGTGAAAAGAGTACATGGTACTGGTGAGCAACAGGTAGGACAACCATAAGAGAAATCATCAATTTTCTAATCCTGTACACTTTATAAGTCAGGAAGCAACATATAGATTACCTGATGACTAGGAACAGTCATAGAGGCTCAAGAAGTATGCGCAACCAACCAAAGACCTCTCCCCCAAGGGAAATCATCAAGCCTATATCACCCACAGTCAATACAATGGATGTCATGGACATGTCTGATAAGGAATTCAGAATATTTGTAGTGACCAAACTGAGATGGAAGAGAAAAGAGACAAGGAGCTCCAGGAGATGAGGAAGTCCTTTCATAATTTGAAAGAAGAAATAGATACCTTAAACAAGAACCAGATGGAACTTCTATGGTTGAAGAATGTGATACAGGAAATCAAAACCTCCCTTGAAAGTATTAAAATTAGGTTAGATCAGGCAGAAGATTGAATCTCTAATGTAGAAGACAAACCATTTGACCTAGAAAAAAGTATGAAGAATATTGAGACAACAACCATGAAAAATGAGGATAATATATGAGGAATACTGGATACCATCAAGCACCCCAACATCCGGATAATTAGTATCCCAGAAGAGGAAGAAAATGATAAGGATCTAGATAATTTATTCCATGAAATCCTGGAAGAAAACTTTCCAAACCTAGAAAGGCATTCAAATATCCAGACCCAAGAAATACATAGGATCCCAGGTAGAATCAACCCAAGAAGATCCTCTCTAAGGCACATCATAGTCAGACTGGCAAAAACAACAAAGACAAGATATAAATGTTGGCAAGAGGAAACGTCAAGTAACTTACAAAGGTCACCCCATCAGGCTTACATCAGATCTCTCAGCAGAGACAATGCAGGCAAGGAAAGAATGGGGAAACATAGTCAAAGTGTTGAATGAAAAACAATTTCAACCAAGAATACTATACCCGGCAAGATTATCTTTCATGTGGGAAAAAAAGATAAAAATCATTCTCAGATAAACAAAATTTGAAGGAATTTACCAACTCCAGACCAGCTCTTCAA
>NW_006160160.1:2162264-2163555 GCF_000334495.1 Tupaia belangeri chinensis
GGCTATGTCGCTGGACTCCCACGTAGTCGACCGCGGTTCACGTCCTGGACCCAGTGGCTTAAAACTCACGCTGGGCGCTTGTGCGTTCTAAAGGAAGTACTATACCAGGAAAACTAAAAAGTCAGACAGACAGTTATACAAGAACAAAAAGCAACCAAGAAAAAAGCTCACTTAACAATAGGATCAGGTACAGAAATATCGATAATTACATTGAATGTCAATGGATTAAATTCTCCAATTAAGAGACATAGACTGGCCGAACGGATTAAAAAAGAAAAAGAAACCCTCTGTCTGTTGCCTACAAGAAACTCACCTTATGGATAAAGACATACATGGACTAAAAGTGAAGGGCTGGAAAAAGATATTCCATGCAAATGGAAATCAAAAAAGGGCCGGAGTAGCGATGTTGATCTCAGACAAAATAGATTTCAAGACAAAGACTGTAAGAAGAGACAAAGAAGGGTGTTATATAATAGTAAATGGGGAAATTCAACAAGAGGACATAACCCTTGTAAATATCTATGCACCCAACTCAGGTGCACCTAAATATGTGAAGGAAAGACTGCTGGAGCTAAAAGGAGAGATAGGGAGAAATACTATAAATGTTGGAGATCTCAACACACCATTCTCTACTTTAGACAGACCTTCTAGACAGAAAATAAATAGAGAGATACAGGACTTAAATGATACTATAAATCAAATGGGCTTGACAGATATCTATAGAACTTTCCACCCTATCTCCACAACATATACATTTTTCTCACCCCAGTATGGAACCTTTTCAAAGATTGATCATATGTTAGGACACAAATCAAGCATTTACAGATTAAAAGACATAGAAATTATATCCAGCATCTTCCCTGACCATGACAGAATTAAACTGAAGATTAATTTCAAGAAACAACCTTGAAAATACACAAACACATGGAAATTGAACAACCTACTTCTGAATGACTTCTTCACTACTGAAGAAATTAAGTCTGAAATAAAAAAAAATTATGTAAACAAATGAAAATGACAACACAAGAGTCCATAATCTATGGGACATAGCAAAAGCAGTCATAAAAGGGAAATTCATAGCAATTAGTGTGCATAAGAAAAGGTGGAAAGATGGCAAATAGATAACCTATCATCATGCCTCAGGAAACTGGAAAAACAACAACAAATGAACCCCAAAAATGCCAGGCGAAAGGAAATAATAAAGGTTCGAGCAGAAATAAATGAAATAGAAAATAAACTAACCATACAGAAAATAAATGAAAGCAAAAGCTGGTTCTTTGAAAAGATTAAC
>NW_006160160.1:2163853-2164668 GCF_000334495.1 Tupaia belangeri chinensis
TTCTACAAAACTTTTAAGGAAGAGTTAACCCCTATCCTACTAAAATTATTTCTAAAGATTCAAAAGGAAGGAAATCTTCCAAATTCATTTTATGAAGCCTCCATCATTCTCATTCCCAAAAGAGATAAGGACATGATAAAAAAGGAAAACTACAGACCAATATCATTGATGAATATAGATACAAAAATTCTCAACAAGATACTTGCAAATCATCCAACATCATATAACAAAGATTATTCATCATGACCAGGTAAGCTTTATCCCAGGGATGCAAGGGTGGCTCAACATACACAAGACCATAAATGTAATACACCACATTAACAGAAAGAAAGGTAAAAGCTATATGATCATTTCAATTGATGCAGAGAAAGCATTTGATAAAATACAACATCCTTTCATGATTAAGACCCTCAGTAAGATTGGTATAAAAGGGTCATTTCTCAACACAATAAAAACCATCTATGAAAACCCTACAGCTAACATTATACTGAGTGGGGAAAAGCGAAAAGCTTTTCCACTAAAAACAGGTACTAACTAGGCAAGGCTGCCCACTTTCTCCATTGCTCTTTAAAATAGTACTGGAAGTCTTAGCTAATGCAATCAGGGAAGAGAACAGTGTAAAAGGCATTGAAATAGACAAAGAAGAGTTGAAAATATCTTTATTTGCAGATGACATGATGGTACACTTAGAAGACCCAAAGGTCTCCATGAAAAAACTTCTTGAAGTATTAAGTGAATACAGTAAAGTGACAGGACACAAATCAACATCCAAAAATCTATAGCATTTCTATATATGAACAACAAGTTGAACGAAG